>NC_092237.1:30231550-30249050 GCF_036320965.1 Panulirus ornatus
GACGCTTCCCATACCTTGATTCAATCCACTGACAGCACGTCAACCCCTGTATACCACATAGCTCCAATTCACTCTATTCCTTGCCCTCCTTTCACCCTCCTGCATGTTCAGGCCCCGATCACACAAAATCTTTTTCACTCCATCTTTCCACCTCCAATTTGGTCTCCCTCTTCTCCTCGTTCCCTCCACCTCCGACACATATATCCTCTTGGTCAATCTTTCCTCACTCATTCTCTCCATGTGCCCAAACCACTTCAAAACACCCTCTTCTGCTCTCTCAACCACGCTCTTTTTATTTCCACACATCTCTCTTACCCTTACGTTACTCACTCGATCAAACCACCTCACACCACACATTGTCCTCAAACATCTCATTTCCAGCACATCCATCCTCCTGCGCACAACTCTATCCATAGCCCACGCCTCGCAACCATACAACATTGTTGGAACCACTATTCCTTCAAACATACCCATTTTTGCTTTCCGAGATAATGTTCTCGACTTCCACATATTCTTCAAGGCCCACGGAAGTTTCGCCCCCTCCCCCACCCTATGATCCACTTCCGCTTCCATGGTTCCATCCGCTGCCAGATCCACTCCCAGATATCTAAAATACTTCACTTCCTCCAGTTTTTCTCCATTCAAACTCACCTCCCAATTGACTTGACCCTCAACCCTACTGTACCTAATAACCTTGCTCTTATTCACATTTACTCTTAACTTTCTTCTTCCACACACTTTACCAAACTCAGTCACCAGCTTCTGCAGTTTCTCACATGAATCAGCCACCAGCGCTGTATCATCAACGAACAACAACTGACTCACTTCCCAAGCTCTCTCATCCCCAACAGACTTCATACTTGCCCCTCTTTCCAAGACTCTTGCATTTACCTCCCTAACAACCCCATCCATAAACAAATTTAACAACCATGGAGACATCACACACCCCTGCCGCAAACCTACATTCACTGAGAACCAATCACTTTCCTCTCTTCCTACACGTACACATGCCTTACATCCTCGATAAAAACTTTTCACTGCTTCTAACAACTTGCCTCCCACACCATATATTCTTAATACCTTCCACAGAGCATCTCTATCAACTCTATCATATGCCTTCTCCAGATTCATAAATGCTACATACAAATCCATTTGCTTTTCTAAGTATTTCTCACATACATTCTTCAAAGCAAACACCTGATCCACACATCCTCTTCCACTTCTGAAACCACACTGCTCTTCCCCAATCTGATGCTCTGTACATGCCTTCACCCTCTCAATCAATACCCTCCCATATAATTTACCAGGAATACTCAACAAACTTATACCTCTGTAATTTGGGCATTCACTCTTATCCCCTTTGCCTTTGTACAATGGCACTATGCACGCATTCCGCCAATCCTCAGTCACCTCACCATGAGTCATACATACATTAAATAACCTTACCAACCAGTCAACAATACAGTCACCCCCTTTTTTAATAAATTCCACTGCAATACCATCCAAGCCTGCTGCCTTGCCGGCTTTCATCTTCCGCAAAGCTTTCACTACCTCTTCTCTGTTTACCAAATCATTTTCCCTAACCCTCTCACTTTGCACACCACCTCGACCAAGACACCCTATATCTGCCACTCTATCATCAAACACATTCAACAAACCTTCAAAATGCTCACTCCATCTCCTTCTCACATCACCACTACTTGTTATCACCTCCCCATTTGCGCCCTTCACTGAAGTTCCCATTTGCTCCCTTGTCTTACGCACTTTATTTACCTCCTTCCAGAACATCTTTTTATTCTCCCTAAAATTTAATGATACTCTCTCACCCCAACTCTCATTTGCCCTTTTTTTCACCTCTTGCACCTTTCTCTGACCTCCTTCTCTTTCTTTTATACATCTCCCACTCATTGCATTTTTTCCCGCAGAAAATCGTCCAAATGCCTCTCTCGTCTCTTTCACTAATAATCTTACTTCTCATCCACCACTCACTACCCTTTCTACTCAACCCACCTCCCACTCTTCTCATCCACAAGCATCTTTTGCACGCAATCCATCATCACTGATTCCCTAAATACATCCCATCCTCCCCACACTACCCAAGGAGGAATTGGGGGGGGAAATTAGGGGGAATGGAGGGTCGATGGAGAGAAGGGGTAGGAATCTATGAGAAGGAGATTGAATTAGGTAGAGATAATAAAGAGGATAAAGGGGGGGGGGGGGGGGGGGGGGGGGGGGGGGGGGGGGGGGTAAAATTATGGATAGAGGAGGGGAGGTTTTAAATGTATTTAGATAAGGTAAGAATTGTGTTTGGGTGATGTTATAAGGAATGGGGATAAGAGAATTATATGGTTGTAATTTTGAGAGAGTGAGGATAGGATAGGGATGGTTAATAGTTTAATTGTTAGAGAGAGGGAATGAGAAAGTAGGTATGTTGTGTAGGTGGTGTGAAGAGGGAGGTTTATGGGTGGAAATTATGAATGAAGTGGGATGATATTGTTGAGTATTGAGAGGATTAAGGGGTGGGGAATGTGTTTATAGGGTTATATAAGATGGGTGTATTGGTGAAAAGATTAGGGAATATGGTAGATAAGGGGGATGATTTTAAGATAAATGATAGTGTTAAAGGGAGAGGTGGATGATTTTTAATAGTTATATTAGATGATGAGGAGAAATTTGTATAGGGGGGAAGAGAGGGGGGTGATGGAGGAAGATGGAATGGGATGTGATAATTTTGTTATAATTAGAGAGAATGTTTTAGGGATGGGGTAAATTTATTGAGGTGTTGGGTAGGAGGTTAAGTGATAATGTAAAATAATAGAAGGTGGATGGTGATGGAGTTAGAAAGAAAGGGATAGGGGGAGATGAAGTGTAAAAGGTAGGGTAGATAAAATTATGGAAATTTAAAATAGAGGAAAAAGGGTAAAGGTGAGGAGGGGATAGATGTGAATTTTAAAATGTGAAGGGAAGATTTATGTATTAATGTGAGAAGAAGGGGGGTATGAGGGGGTATGCATATATAGGGTGGATAAAATAGAGGGGGGAAGAAGGTGTGTTGGTGATAGAAACGAGGTTATAGGAGAGGGGAAATGGGTGTATGGGTTGTCTTGGGTGGTGGTTGGGAGGGGGGGGAAAAAAGAGAAAGGTAAAAATAGTGGAGAGTGAGAGTAGGATAGAGTATTGTAGGGGGGGTTGGTGGAGGGATAAATTGAAAATGGTGTTTGTATATGTTGTGTGTATTTGTATATGTATATATATGTATATTTATGTTAGATATGTGTATTATATATATTTTATTTATGTATTGTGTTTGTGTGTGGTTTTTGGGTATTTATTTGGGGTGGGGTTTGCTAGGATTAGGAGTATGATGGGGTTTAGTGGTGGATTTTTTGGTTTGGTATATGTGTGTGATTAGAGGGGAGTTGGGTTTATTATTTGGGGATGTTGATTTTTATATTTAGGTATTGTGATTTGAGATGATTGGGTAAATAGGGTTATTGTTTAGTATTTGAGTAGGATTATTGGGGATTAAATGGGATAGTGGGGACTGATAAGGTGGTTGGGGGAGGTTGGGAGTAGGATTAGGGTGTGGGGGGAATGGGTTTGGGGGAGGTATATTAGTGGGGTTTATGAATATATATGGTGATAAAAATAGAGGAGAATGCGTGGATGGTGGAGGGAATTTGGGGTGCTGACGTCCCGGTGTCGGTATGATGAACGCGTTTAGACTGCGTGTTATTGCTGCGTCGGTCATGAGCGGAGGCAAGAGCTGATCCTGGCCCGTGAACGCCGTTACATGATAGGCGTCCACAGAGTACGCGGCTCGATGACGGCACCACCACCTCACAGGCAACACTGCAACGCAGCAGGTCCCCCACACTACACTCTGGAGGTTCCGGGATGCAGTCCAGGTTATATATATATATATATATATATATATATATATATATATATATATATATATATATATATATATATATATATATATATATATA
This sequence comes from Panulirus ornatus, assembly GCF_036320965.1. NCBI lineage: Eukaryota > Metazoa > Arthropoda > Malacostraca > Decapoda > Palinuridae > Panulirus > Panulirus ornatus. The sequence goes on from NC_092237.1 coordinate 30,235,543, forward strand.
TATATATATATATACAGGGGTCCCGGGTTCGATTCTGGCTCTAAGTATCTGCTGACACATATCACAGGCTGTTATCTTCTTGTACGTGTACTCCTGGAAGATGTGGGCACTCTCGAACATTGCTGCCGCCTCCATCTCCTTTTCCCGAGCGTTCTTTTTGCTACTACTGGGATCCGAGGTCTTTAGGGACTTGAAAGCCTTCATCCACTTGGTCTTCATGCTGCCTCCACTTGAGTTAGACATATATATATATATATATATATATATATATATATATATATATATATATATATATATATATATATATATAAATATATATATATATATATATATATATATATATATATATATATATATATATTTTTTTTTTTTTAAATTATATTTATTATACTTTGTCGCTGTCTCCCGCGTTTGCGAGGTAGCGCAAGGAAACAGACGAAAGGAATGGCCCAACCCACCCCCATACACATGTATATACATACCTCCACACACGCAAATATACATACCTACACAGCTTTCCATGGTTTACCCCAGACGCTTCATATGCCTTGATTCAATCCACTGACAGCACGTCAACCCCGGTATACCAAATCGCTCCAATTCACTCTATTCCTTGCCCTCCTTTCAACCTCCTGCATGTTCAGGCCCCGATCACACAAAATCTTTTTCACTCCATCTTTCAACCTCCAATTTGGTCTCCCTCTTCTCCTCGTTCCCTCCACCTCCGACACATATATCCTCTTGGTCAATCTTTCCTCACTCATTCTCTCCATGTGCCCAAACCACTTCAAAACACCCTCTTCTGCTCTCTCAACCACGCTCTTTTTATTTCCACACATCTCTCTTACCCTTACGTTACTCACTCGATCAAACCACCTCACACCACACATTGTCCTCAAACATCTCATTTCCAGCACATCCATCCTCCTGCGCACAACTCTATCCATAGCCCACGCCTCGCAACCATACAACATTGTTGGAACCACTATTCCTTCAAACATACCCATTTTTGCTTTCCGAGATAATGTTCTCGACTTCCACACATTCTTCAAGGCCCCCAGAATTTTCGCCCCCTCCCCCACCCTATGATCCACTTCCGCTTCCATGGTTCCATCCGCTGCCAGATCCACTCCCAGATATCTAAAACACTTCACTTCCTCCAGTTTTTCTCCATTCAAACTCACCTCCCAATTGACTTGACACTCAACCCTACTGTACCTAATATATATATCTATATATATCTATCTATCTATATATATATATATATATATATATATATATATATATATATATATATATATATATATATATATATATATATATATATATATATATATATATATATATATATATATATATATATATATATATATATATATATATATATATATATATATATATATATATATATATATATATATATATATATATATATATATATATATATATATATATATATATATATATATATATATATATATATATATATATATATATATATATATATATATATATATATATATATATATATATCTTTTTTTTTTTGCTTTGTCGCTGACTCCCGCGTTTGCGAGGTAGCGCAAGGAAACAGACGAAAGAAATGGCCCAACCCACCCCCATACACATGTATATACATACGTCCACACACGCAAATATACATACCTATACAGCTTTCCATGGTTTACCCCAGACGCTTCACATGCCCAGATTCAATCCACTGACAGCACGTCAACCCCGGTATACCACATCGATCCAATTCACTCTATTCCTTGCCCGCCTTTCACCCTCCTCCATTTTCAGGCCCCGATCACACAATATCTTTTTCACTCCATCTTTCCAACTCAAATTTGGTCTCCCACTTCTCCTCGTTCCCTCCACCTCCGACACATATATCCTCTTGGTCAATCTTTCCTCACTCATTCTCTCCATGTGCCCAAACCATTTCAAAACACCCTCTTCTCCTCTCTCAACCACGCTCTTTTTATTTCCACACATCTCTCTTACCCTTACGTTACTTACTCGATCAAACCACCTCACACCACACATTGTCCTCAAACATCTCATTTCCAGCACATCCATCCTCCTGCGCACAACTCTATCCATAGCCCATTCCACGCAACCATACAACATTGTTGGAACCACTATTCCTTCAAACATACCCATTTTTGCTTTCCGAGATAATGTTCTCGACTTCAAAACATTCTTCAAGGCCCCCAGGATTTTCGCCCCCTCCCCCACCCTATGATCCACTTCCGCTTCCATGGTTCCATCCACTGCCAGATCCACTCCCAAATATCTAAAACACTTTACTTCCTCCAGTTTTTCTCCATTCAAACTTACCTCCCAATTGACTTGACCCTCAACCCTACTGCACCGAATAACCTTGCTCTTATTCACATTTACTCTTAACTTTCTTCTTTCACACACTTTACCAAGCTCAGTCACCAGCTTCTGCAGTTTCTCACATGAATCAGCCACCAGCGCTGTATCATCAGCGAACAACAACTGACTCACTTCCCAAGCTCTCTCATCCCCAACAGACTTCATACTTGCCCCTCTTTCCAAAACTCTTGCATTCACCTCCCTAACAACCCCATCCATAAACAAATTAAACAACCATGGAGACATCACACACCCCTGCCGCAAACCTACATTCACTGAGAACCAATCACTTTCCTCTCTTCCTACACGTACACATGCCTTACATCCTCGATAAAAACTTTTCACTGCTTCTAACAACTTGCCTCCCACACCATATATTCTTAATACCTTCCACAGAGCATCTCTTTACAACTCTAGTATATGCCTTCTCCAGATCCATAAATGCTACATACAAATCCATTTGCTTTTCTAAGTATTTCTCACATACATTCTTCAAAGCAAACACCTGATCCACACATCCTCTACCACTTCTGAAACCACATTGCTCTTCCCCAATCTGATGCTCTCTACATGCCTTCACCATCTCAATCAATACCCTCCCATATAATTTACCAGGAATACTCAACAAACTTATGCCTCTGTAATTTGAGCACTCACTCTTATCCCCTTTGCCTTTGTACAATGGCACTATGCACGCATTCCGCCAATCCTCAGGCACCTCACCATGAGTCATACATACATCAAATAACCTTACCAAACAGTCAATAATACAGTCACCCCCTTTTTTAATAAATTCCACTGAAATACCATCCAAACGTGCTGCCTTGCCGGCTTTCATCTTCCGCAAAGCTTTTACTACCTCTTCTCTGTTTACCAAATCATTTTCCCTCGACCAAAAGACTCTATATCTGCCACTCTATCATCAAACACATTCAACAAACCTTCAAAATACTCACTCCATCTCCTTCTCACATCACCACTACTTGTTATCACCTCCCCATTTGCGCCCTTCACTGAAGTTCCTATTTGCTCCCTTGTCTTACGCACTTCATTTACCTCCTTCCAGAACATCTTTTTATTCTCCCTAAAATTTAATGATACTCTCTCACCCCAACTCTCATTTGCCCTCTTTTTCACCTCTTGCACTTTTCTCTTGACCTCCTGTCTCTTTCTTTTATACATGTCCCACTCAATTGCATTTTTTTGCTGCAAAAATGGTCCAAATGCCTCTCTCTTCTCTTTCACTAATAATCTTACTTCTTCATCCCACCACTCACTACCCTTTCTAATCAACCCACCTCCCACTCTTCTCATGCCACAAGCATCTTTTGCGCAATCCATCACTGATTCCCTAAATACATCCCATTCCTCCCCACTAACCTTACTTCCATTGTTCTCACCTTTTTCCATTCTGTACTCAGTCTCTCCTGGTACTTCCTCACACAAGTCTCCTTCCCAAGCTCACTTGCTCTCAGCACCCTCTTCACCCCAACATTCACTCTTCATTTCTGAAAACCCATACAAATCGTCACCTTAGCCTCCACAAGATAATGATCAGACATCCCTCCAGTTGCACCTCTCAGCACATTAACATCCAAAAGTCTCTCTTTCGCGCGCCTGTCAATTAACACGTAATCCAATAACGCTCTCTGGCCATCTCTCCTACTTACATACGTATACTTATGTATATCTCGCTTTTTAAACCAGGTATTCTCAATCACCAGTCCTTTTTCAGCACATAAATCTACAAGCTCTTCACCATTTTCATTTACAACACTGAGCACCCCATGTATACCAATTATTCCCTCAACTGCCACATTACTCACCTTTGCATATATATATATATATATATATATATATATATATATATATATATATATATATATATATATATATATATATATATGTCTTTCATTCTTTCAAACTATTCACCATTTCCCGCGTTAGCGAGGTAGCGTTAAGAACAGAGGACTGGGACTTTGAGGGAACATCCTCACCTGGCCCCCTTCTCTGTTCCTTCTTTTGAAAAAAAAAAAAAAAAAAAACGAGACGTGAGGATTTCCAGCCACCCGCTCCCTCCCCTTTTAGTCGCCTTCTACGACACGCAAGGAATACCTGCGAATTATTCTTTCTCCCCTATCCCCAGGAGTATATACATATATATATTTTTTTTTTCTTGCTTTGTCGCTGTTTCCCGCGTTCGCGAGGTAGCGCAAGGAAACAGACGAAAGAAATGGCCCAACCCACCTCCATACACATATATATACAGACGTCCACACACGGAAATATACATACCTACACATCTTTCCCTGGTTTACCCCAGACGGTTCACATGCCCTGATTCAATCCACTGACAGCACGTCAACCCCGGTAAACCACATCAATCCAATTCACTCTATTCCTTGCCCTCCTTTCACCCTCCTGCATGTTCAGGCCTCGATCACACAAAATCTTTTTCACTCCATCTTTCCACCTCCAAATTAGTCTCCGACTTCTCCTCGTTCCCTCCACCTCCGACACATATATCCTCTTGGTCAATCTTTCCTCACTCATTCTCTCCATGTGCCCAAACCATTTCAAAACCCCCTTCTGCTCTCTCAAACACGGTCTTTTTATTTCCAGACATATCTCTTACCCTTACGTTACTTACTCGATCAAACCACCTCACACCACACATTGTCCTCAAACATCTCATTTCCAGCACATTCATCCTCCTGCGCACAACTCTATCCATAGCCCACGCCTCAAAACCATACAACATTTTTGGAACCACTATTCCTTCAAACATACCCAATTTTGCTTTCCGAGATAATGTTCTCGACTTCCACACATTCTTCAAGGCTCCCAGAATTTTCGCCCCCTCCCCCACCCTATGATCCACTTCCGCTTCCATGGTTCTATCCGCTGCCAGATCCACTCCCAGATATCTAAAACACTTTACTTCCTCCAGTTTTTCTCCATTCAAACTCACCTCCCAATTGACTTGACCCTCAAACCTACTGTACCTAATTACCTTGCCCTTATTCTCATTTACTCTTAACTTTCTTCTTTCACACACTTTACCAAACTCAGTCACCAGCTTCTGCACTTTCTCACATGAATCAGCCACCAGCGCTGTATCATCAGCGAACAACAACTGACTCACTTCCCAAGCTCTCTCATACCCAACAGACTTCATACTTGCCCCTCTACCCAAAACTCTTCCATTCGCCTCTCTCTCTCTCTCTCTCTCTCTCTCTCTCTCTCTCTCTCTCTCTCTCTCTCTCTCTCTCTCTCTCTCTCTCTCTCTCTCTCTCTCTCTCTCTCTCTCTCTCTGTATATATATATATATATATATATATATATATATATATATACATATACATATATCACTGGGGATAGGGGAGAAAGAATACTTCCCACGTATTCCCTGCGTGTCGTAGAAGGCGATTAAAAGGGAAGGGAGCGGGGGGCTGGAAATCCTCCCCTCTCTTTTTTTTTTTTTTTTTTTTCTTTTTTTTTCCAAAAGAAGGAACAGAGAAGGGGGCCAGGTGAGGATATTCCCTCAAAGGCCCAGTCCTCTGTTCTTAACGCTACCTCGCTATCGCGGAAAATGGCGAATAGTATGAAAAAAAAAAAAAAAGAAACATATATGTATATATATATATATATATATATATATATATATATATATATATATATATATATATATATATATATATATATATATATATTTTCGCTGTCTCCCGCGTTTGCGAGGTAGCGCAAGTAAACAGACAAAAGAAATGGCCCAACACACCCCTATACACATGTATATACATACACGTCCTCACACTCAAATATACATACCTACATAGCTTTCCATGGTTTACCCCAGACGCTTCACATGCACTGATTCAATCCACTGACAGCACGTCAACCCCGGTATACCACATCGCTCCAATTCACTCTATTCCTTGCCCTCCTTTCACCCTCCTGCATGTTCAAGCCCCGATCACACAAAATCTTTTTCACTCCATCTTTCCACCTCCAATTTGGTCTCCCTCTTCTCCTCGTTCCCTCCACCTCCGACACATATATCCTCTTGGTCAATCTTTCCTCACTCATTCTCTCCATGTGCCCAAACCATTTCAAAACACCCTCTTCTGCTCTCTCAACCACGCTCTTTTTATTTCCACACATCTCTCTTACCCTTACGTTACTTACTCGATCAAACCACCTCACACCACACATTGTCCTCAACATCTCATTTCCAGCACACCCATCCTCCTGCGCACCACTCTATCCATAGCCCACGCCTCGCAACCATACAACATTGTTGGAACCACTATTCCTTCAAACATACCCATTTTTGCTTTCCGAGATAATGTTCTCGACTTCCACACATTCTTCAAGGCTCCCAGAATTTTCGCCCCCTCCCCCATCCTATGATCCACTTCCGCTTCCATGGTTCCATCCGCTGCCAGATCCACTCCCAGATATCTAAAACACTTTACTTCCTCCAGTTTTTCTACATTCAAACTCACCTCCCAATTGACTTGACCCTCAACCCTACTTTACCTAATAACCTTGCTCTTATTCACATTTACTCTTATCTTTCTTCTTTCACACACTTTACCAAACTCAGTCACCAGCTTCTGCAGTTTCTCACATGAATCAGCCACCAGCGCTGTATCATCAGCGAACAACAACTGACTCAATTCCCAAGCTCTCTCATCCACAATAGACTTCATACTTGCCCCTCTTTCCAAAACTCTTGCATTCACCTACCTAACAACCCCATCCATAAACAAATTAAACAACCATGGAGACATCACACACCCCTGCCGCAAACCTACATTCACTGAGAACCAATCACTTTCCTCTCTTCCTACACGTACACATGCCTTACATCCTCGATAAAAACTTTTTACTGCTTCTAACAACTTGCCTCCCACACCATATATTCTTAATACCTTCCACAGAGCATCTCTATCAACTCTATCATATGCCTTCTCCAGATCCATAAATGCTACATACAAATCCATTTGCTTTTCTAAGTATTTTTTCACATACATTCTTCAAAGCAAACACCTGATCCACACATCCTCTACCACTTCTGAAACCACACTGCTCTTCCCAATCTGATGCTCTGTACATGCCTTCACCCTCTCAATCAATATCCTCCCATATAATTTACCAGGAATACTCAACAAACTTATACCTCTGTAATTTGAGCACTCACTCTTATCCCCTTTGCCTTTGTACAATGGCACTATGCACGCATTCCGCCAATCCTCAGGCACCTCACCATGAGTCATACATACATTAAATAACCTTACCAACCAGTCAACAATACAGTCACCCCCTTTTTTAATAAATTCCACTGCAATACCATCCAAACCTGCTGCCTTGCCGGCTTTCATCTTCCGCAAAACTTTTAATACCTCTTCTCTGTTTACCAAATCATTTTCCCTAACCCTATCACTTTGCACACCACTTCGACCAAAACACCCTATATCTGCCACTCTATCATCAAACACATTCAACAAACCTTCAAAATACTCACTCCATCTCCTTCTCACATCACCACTACTTGTTATCACCTCCCCATTTGCGCCCTTCACCGAAGTTCCCATTTGCTCCCTTGTCTTACGCACTTTATTTACCTCCTTCCAGAACATCGTTTTATTCTCCCTAAAATTGAATGATACTCTCTCACCCCAACTCTCATTTGCCCTTTTTTTCACCTCTTGCACCTTTCTCTTGACTTCCTGTCTCTTTCTTTTATACATCTCCCACTCAATTGCATTTTTTCCCTGCAAAAATCGTCCAAATGCCTCTCTCTTCTCTTTCACTAATAATCTTACTTCTTCATCGCACCACTCACTACCCTTTCTAATCAACCCATCTCCCACTCTTCTCATGCCACAAGCACCTTTTGCGCAATCCATCACTGATTCCCTAAATACATCCCATTCCTCCCCCACTCCCCTTACTTCCATTGTTCTCACCTTTTTCCATTCTGTACTCAGTCTCTCCTGGTACTTCCTCACACAAGTCTCCTTCCCAAGCTCACTTACTCTCACCACCCTCTTCACCCCAACATTCACTCTTCTTTTCTGAAAACCCATACAAATCTTCACCTTAGCCTCCACAAGATAATGATCAGACATCCCTCCAGTTACACCTCTCAGCACATTAACATCCAAAAGTCTCTCTTTCGCGCGCCTGTCAATTAACACGTAATCCAATAACGCTCTCTGGCCATCTCTCCTACTTACATAAGTATACTTATGTATATCTCGCTTTTTAAACCAGGTATTCCCAATCATCAGTCCTTTTTCAGCACATAAATCTACAAGCTCTTCACCATTTCCATTTACAACACTGAACACCCCATGTATACCAATTATTCCCTCAACTGCCACATTACTCACCTTTCATTCAAATCACGCATCACTATAACCCGGTCTCGTGCATCAAAACCACTAACACACTCATTCAGCTGCTCCCAAAACACTTGCCTCTCATGATCTTTCTTCTCATGCCCAGGTGCATATGCACCAATAATCACCCATCTCTCTCCATCAACTTTCAGTTTTACCCATATCAATCGAGAATTTACTTTCTTACATTCTATCATATACTCCCACAACTCCTGTTTCAGGAGTATTGCTACTCCTTCCCTTGCTCTTGTTTTCTCACTAACCACTGACTTTACTCCCAAGACCTTCCCAAACCACTCTTCCCCTTTACCCTTGAGCTTCGTTTCACTCAGAGCCAAAACCTCCAGGTTCCTTTCCTCAAACATACTACCTATCTCTCCTTTTTTCACATCTTGGTTACATCCACACACATTTAGGCACCCCAATCTGAGCCTTCGCGGAGGATGAGCACTCCCCGCGTGACTCCTTCGTCTGTTTCCCATTATAGAAAGTTAAAAAAGTACAAGGAGGGGAGGATTTCTGGCCCCCCGCTCCCGTCCCCTCTAGTCGCTTTCTACGACACGCGAGGAATGCGTGGGAAGTATTCTTTCACCCCTATCCCCAGGGATGATATATATATATATATATATATATATATATATATATATATATATATATATATATATATATATATATATATATATATATATATATATATATATATATATATATATATATATATATATATACACACACATACACACACATACGCACATATACACACACACACATATACATATATATACATATGAAAAATGTAAGAAACAATTTAGAAAACTGAAACTTCTAGCTTGAAATGAAATGAAAAATGAATGTCACATACTGGTTCAACCTCTGGCTATGGAAAAAGGAAATGTATAATTTATTTACACAAACGTCAATAGTAGTTCTCATCAATTTAACTACTGTATCAATAAGCTTCAATGTCTAAGCTACATTTTTCCAATTTCATATATATATATATATATATATATATATATATATATATATATATATATATATATATATATATATATATATATATATATATATATATATATATATATATATATATATATATATATATATATATATATATATATATATATATATATATATATATATTATCCCTGGGGATAGGGAAGAAAGAATACTTTCCACGTATTCCCTGCGTGTCGTAGAAGGCGACTAAAAGGGGAGGGAGCGGGGGGCTGGAAATCCTCCCCCCACCTTTTTTTTTTTTTAATTTTCCAAAAGAAGGAACAGAGAACGAGGCCAGGTGAGGATATTTCATAGTTTGAAAGATATGAAAGAAAAGATATATATATATATATATATATATATATATATATATATATATATATATATATATATATATATATATATATATATATATATATACTTTTTTTTTTTTTTTGCTTTGTCGCTGTCTCCCGCGTTTGCGAGGTAGCGCAAGGAAACAGACGAAAGAAATGGCCCAACCCACCCCCATACACATGGATATACATACGTCCACACACGCAAATATACATACCTACACAGCTTTCCATGGTTTACCCCAGACGCTTCACATGCCCCGATTCAATCCACTGACAGCACTTCAACCCCGGTATACCACATCGCTCCAATTCACTCTATTCCTTGCCCTCCTTTCACCCTCCTGCATGTTCAGGCCCCGATCACACAAAATCTTTTTCACTACATCTTTCCACCTCCAATTTGGTCTCCCACTCCTACTCGTTCCCTCCACCTCCGACACATATATCCTCTTGGTCAATCTTTCCTCACTCATTCTCTCCATGTGCCCAAACCATTTCAAAACACCCTCTTCTGCTCTCTCAACCACGCTCTTTTTATTTCCACACATTTCTCTTACCCTTACGTTACTTACTCGATCAAACCACCTCACACCACACATTGTCCTCAAACATCTCATTTCCAGCACATCCATCCTCCTGCGCACCACTCTATCCATAGCCCACGCCTCGCAACCATACAACATTGTTGGAACCACTATTCCTTCAAACATACCCATTTTTGCTTTCCGAGATAATGTTCTCGACTTCCACACATTCTCCAAGGCTCCCAGAATTTTCGCCCCCTCCCCCACCCTATGATCCACTTCCGCTTCCATGGTTCCATCCGCTGCCAGATCCACTCCCAGATATCTAAAACACTTCACTTCCTCCAGTTTTTCTACATTCAAACTCACCTCCCAATTGACTTGACCCTCAACCCTACTGTACCTAATGACCTTGCTCTTATTCACATTTACTCTTAACTTTCTTCTTTCACACACTTTACCAAACTCAGTCACCAGCTTCTGCAGTTTCTCATATGAATCAGCCACCAGCGCTGTATCATCAGCGAACAACAACTGACTCACTTCCCAAGCTCTCTCATCCCCAACAGACTTCATACTTGCCCCTCTTTCCAAAACTCTTGCATTCACCTCCCTAACAACCCCATCCATAAACAAATTAAACAACCATGGAGACATCACATACCCCTGCCGCAAACCTACATTCACTGAGAACCAATCACTTTACTCTCTTCCTACACGTACACATGCCTTACATCCTCGATAAAAACTTTTCACTGTTTCCAACAACTTGCCTCCCACACCATATATTCTTAATACCTTCCACAGAGCATCTCTATCAACTCTATCATATGCCTTCTCCACATCCATAAATGCTACATACAAATCCATTTCCTTTTCTAAGTATTTCTCACATACATTCTTCAAAGCAAACACCTGATCCACACATCCTCTACCACTTCTGAAACCACACTGCTCTTCCCCAATCTGATGCTCTGTACATGCCTTCACCCTCTCAGTCAATACCCTCCCATATAATTTACCAGGAATACTCAACAAACTTATACCTCTGTAATTTGAGCACTCACTCTTATCCCCTTTGCCTTTGTACAATGGCACTATGCACGCATTCCGCCAATCCTCAGGCACCTCACCGTGAGTCATACATGCATTAAATAACCTTTCCAACCAGTCAACAATACAGTCAGCCCCTTTTTAAATAAAATCCACTGCAATACCATCCAAACCTGCTGCCTTGCCGGCTTACATCTTCCGCAAAGCTTTTACTAGCTCTTCTCTGTTTACCAAATCATTTTCCCTAACCTTTTCACTTTGTACACCACCTCGACCAAAACACCCTATATCTGCCACTATATATATATATATATATATATATATATATATATATATATATATATATATATATATATATATATATATGTATATATATATATATATATATATATATATATATATATATATATATATATATATATATATATATATATATATATATATATATATATATACATATATATATATATATATATATATATATATATATATATATATATATATATATATATATATATATATATACATATATATATATATATATATATATATATATATATATATGTATATATATATATATATATATATATATATATATATGTATATATATATATATATATATATATATATATATATATATATATATATATATATATATATATATATATATATATATATATATATATATATATATATATATATATATATATATATATATATATATATATATATATATATATATATATATATATATATATATATATATATATATATATATATATATATATATATATATATATATATATATATATATATATATATATATATATATATATATATATATATATATATATATATATTATCCCTGGGGATAGGGGATTAAGAGTACTTCCCACGTATTCCCTGCGTGTCGTAAAAGGCGACTAAAAGGAGGGAGCGGGGGGCTGGAAATCCTCCCCTCTCGGTTTTTTTTTTTTAATTTTCCAAAAGAAGGAACAGAGAATTGGGCCAGGTGAGGGCTATTCCCTCAAAGGCCCAGTCCTCTGTTCTTAACGCTACCTCGCTAATGCGGGAAATGGCGAATAGTTTGAAAGAAAAGAAAGAATATATATATATATATATATATATATATATATATATATATATGTATATATATATATATATATATATATATATATATATATATATATATATATATATATATATATATATATATATATATATATATGTATATATATATATATATATATATATATATATATATATATATATATATATATATATATATATACATTATCCCTGGGGATAGGGGAGAAAGAATACTTCCTACGTATTCCCTGAGTGTCGTAGAAGGCGACTAAAAGGGATGGGAGCGGGGGGCTAGAAATCCTCCCCTCTCATTATTTTTCTTTAATTTTCCAAAAGAAGAAACAGAGAAGGGGGCCAGGTGAGGATATTCCCTCAAAGGCCCAGTTGTCTGTTCTTAACGCTACCTCGCTAAAGCGGGACATGGCGAATTGTTTGAAAGAAAAAAAAGAAAAGATATATATATACACATTTCTTTCTTTCTTTTAAACTATTCGCCATTTCTCGCGTTAGCGAGTTAGCGTTAACAACAGAGGACTGGGCCTTTTTTGGAATATATGGTGTGGGAGGCAAGTTGTTAGAAGCAGTGAAAAGTTTTTATCGAGGATGTAAGGCATGTGTACGTGTAGGAAGAGAGGAAAGTGATTGGTTCTCAGTGAATGTAGGTTTGCGGCAGGGTTGTGTGATGTCTCCATGGTTGTTTAATTTGTTTATGGATG
>NC_092237.1:30254050-30257508 GCF_036320965.1 Panulirus ornatus
TTAGCGAGGTAGCGTTAAGAACAGACGACTGGACCTTTGAGGGAATATTCTCACCTAGCCCATTTCTCTGTTCTTCTCTTGGAAAAAGAAAAAAAAAAAGAAAAGAAAGGGAAGGACGTGTTTGTCTGTGTGTTTGTGTGTGTGTGTGTGTGTGTGTGAGTGTGTGTGTGTGTGTGTGTGTGTGTGTGTGTGTGTGTGTGTGTGTGTGTGTGTGTGTGTGTGTGTAGAAATACGTTTTCCTTGGTTAATTAAGTAAAGCTAAGCTCAGAATATTGCATGATGTATGTTAACAGATGACTCAAGCCTTTCTCAACGTTTTGAGGCTGCCAGAAAACCGTGTTCCACATTAGTATCACTGTTAATTCTTGGTCATGTCTGTAGTTTGTGTTGTATTCTCGATGTAGGATTTTTTTTTTCATTTGTGACGAATAGTATGGCCATACTTTGTGCCCACTAGAGACTCAACAGGTGTAATTTGAAGACAAGGTATGTTGAAACTGTATGGGAAGCATTACAGCATTTACCAACCTTTAATATTATCTTTGTTCTACGTAATAAGTTTTGGACACTCATGTTTGATTTCCTTCACACATTTCTTTACGTATTTTACTCTCGATCTTTATAATGTTACTGTGTGCCAAAGAACTTCACAATTCTGGTATATATTATCCCATTACTTTCTACGGGTATGACGCTGGATCTCATTGTCCCTAGCATTACAAGGAGAGGTTTGTTTATCTTTTTTTAAATCCATTCTTCCTTGAAGCTGTTAAATTTTTATACGTCTCACTATACCAGGTGAATGTGTTATTAAATGTTAATACTTGAGTGAAGTTATCTATGTAATAAATGTCTATACATACATTCCCAATTACCGGCAGAACATCCTCTTCTTCCCGACACAGTAGAGCCACCATCACTTTGTTTCTTAAATGAGAAGAGGAAAGATTGCACAAGGGAGAAAAAATTACCATATGATGGAACTTATGATATGTAATATGTAGTCACTGTGCACACTATGGTGCAGGTTTGATTGAGTCATGTACATGGTTTACTGGATACCTGTTTTTTCGTGCTATATATATATATATATATATATATATATATATATATTTTTTTTTTGCTTTGTCGCTGTCTCCCGCGTTTGCGAGGTAGCGCAAGGAAACAGACGAAAGAAATGGCCCAACCCACCCCCATACACATGTATATACATACGTCCACACACGCAAATATACATACCTACACAGCTTTCCATGGTTTACCCCAAACGCTTCACATGCCCTGATTCAATCCACTGACAGCACGTCAAGCCCCGTATACCACATCGATCCAATTCACTCTATTCCTTGCCCTCCTTTCACCCTCCTGCATGTTCAGGCCCCGATCACACAAAATCTTTTTCACTACATCTTTCCACCTCCAATTTGGTCTCCCACTCCTACTCGTTCCCTCCACCTCCGACACATATATCCTCTTGGTCAATCTTTCCTCACTCATTCTCTCCATGTGCCCAAACCATTTCAAAACACCCTCTTCTGCTCTCTTAACCACGCTCTTTTTATTTCCACATATCTCTTTCACCCTTACGTTCCTTACTCGATCAAACCACCTCACACCATACATTGCCCTCAAACATCTCATTTCAAGCACATCCATCCTCCTTCGCACAACTCTATCCATAGCCCACGACTCGCAACCATACATCGTTGGAACCACTATTCCTTCAAACATACCCATTTTTGCTTTCCGAGATAATGTTTTCGACTTCCACACATTCTTCAAGGCTCCCAGGATTTTCGCCCCCTCCACCACCCTATGATCCACTTCCGCTTCCATGGTTCCATCCGCTGCCAGATCCACTCCCAGATATCTAAAACACTTTACTTCCTCCAGTTTTTCTCCATTCAAACTCACCTCCCAATTGATTTGACCCTCAACCCTACTGTACCTCTTAACTTTCTTCTTTCACACACTTTTCCAAACTCAGTCACCAGCTTCTGCAGTTTCTCACATGGATGAACCACCAGCGCTGTATCATCAGCGAACAACAACTGACTCACTTCCCAAGCTCTCTCATCCCCAACAGACTTCATACTTGCCCCTCTTTCCAAAACTCTTGCATTCACCTACCTAACAACCCCATCCATAAACAAATTAAACAACCATGGAGACATCACACACCCCTGCCGCAAACCTACATTCACTGAGAACCAATCACTTTCCTCTCTTCCTACACGTACACATGCCTTACATCCTCGATAAAAACTTTTCACTGCTTCTAATAACTTGCTTCCCACACCATATGTTCTTAATACCTTCCACAGAGCATCTCTATCAACTCTATCATATGCTTTCTCCAGATCCATAAATGCTACATACAAATCCATTTGCTTTTCTAAGTATTTCTCACATACATTCTTCAAAGCAAACACCTGATCCACACATCCTCTACCACTTCTGAAACCACACTGCTCTTCCCCAAACTGATGCTCTGTACATGCCTTCACCCTCTCAATCAATACCCTCCCATATAATTTACCAGGAATACTCAACAAACTTATACCTTTGTAATTTGAGCACTCACTCCTATCCCCTTTGCCTTTGTACAATGACACTATGCACGCATTCCGCCAATCCTCAGGCACCTCACCATGAGTCATACATACATTAAATAACCTTACCAACCAGTCAATAATACAGTCACCCCCTTTTTTAATAAATTCCACTGCAATACCATCCAAACCTGCTGCCTTGCCGGCTTTCATCTTCCGCAAAGCTTTCACTACCTCTTCTCTGTTTACCAAATCATTTTCCCTAACCCTATCACTTTGCACACCACCTCGACCAAAACACCCTATATCTGCCACTCTATCATCAAACACATTCAACAAACCTTCAAAATACTCACTCCATCTCCTTCTCACATCACCACTACTTGTTATCACCTCCCCATTTGCGCCCTTCACTGAAGTTCCCATTTGCTTCCTTGTCTTACGCACTTTATTTACCTCCTTCGAAAACATCTTTTTATTCTCCCTAAAATTTAATGATACTCTCTCACCCCAACTCTCATTTGCCCTCTTTTTCACCTCTTGCACCTTTCTCTTGACCTCCTGTCTCTTTCTTTTATACATCTCCCACTCAATTGCATTTTTTCCGTGCAAAAATCATCCAAATGCCTCTCTCTTCTCTTTCACTAATAATCTTACTTCTTCATCCCACAACTCACTACCCTTTCTAATCAACCCACCTCCCACTCTTCTCTTGCCACAAGCATCATTTGCGCAATCCATCACTGATTCCCTAAATACATCCAATTCCTCCCCCACTCCCCTTAATTCCATTGTTCTCACCTTTTTTCATTCTGTACTCCGTCTCTCCTGGTACTTCCTCACACAAGTCTCCTTCCCAAGCTCACTTACTCTCACCACCCTCTTCACCCCAACATTTACTCTTCT
>NC_092237.1:30257608-30262608 GCF_036320965.1 Panulirus ornatus
CCGTTAATGTGAGTACAAAGAAGATATGATCTTTGTGTACACATCACGGGAAGGTTATCGTGAGTGACTCCATATAATAAACCAAGTGACTTTAGTAGATACTTACGAAAGAATATTCGTAGCACTTGAAAATGTAGCAATAATATAGCACTTGGAAATATAGCAAATATACAGCACTTGGAGAAAACTATAGTAAATTGTTTGTGCTTTTAAAACTCACACCCCGGCATAGAAAATGGTAAGTATGGAATAACCTCGTTTGTTATTTATTCATATTTTCATTTTCTAATTTGTTTGACTGTGGTTTGAGATAATGATTGTGTTACTTGCTCGGATTAATGATATGCCATCTATTATTTCAACAAGACGCTGGAAGACGTGAGCTGTGATTGGCTTAAAACTGTTCGGTTGCTACAACGTGATTGGCTAAAAGGCCATATGTCGTTATGTTGCGATTTGCTTATGCGCCGTCATTCATGTTTGTCGAAGACTAAGATATACTTTTGATATATATAAATATATATATATATATATATATATATATATATATATATATATATATATATATATATATATATATATATATATATATACATATATGAGTCCATGGAGAAATGAAACATGTTAATTTCCCAAGTGCACTTTCGTGTAATAATCGCATCATCAGAGGAGACACAAGAGAAAAATATAAGTCAGTTGATATATAACGAAAAGACGTAGCTAGGACGCCATTTGGTAAACATGCGATTGTCTCTTCGTTGTATATGAACTGACATATATTTCTCTCCTGTGTCTCACCTGTTGATGTGATTATTACACGAAAGTGCACCTGGGAAATTATCGTGTTTCATTTTCCCCGTGAACTCATAAGAATATATATATATATATATATATATATATATATATATATATATATATATATATATATATATATATATATATATATATATGTATGTATATATAAATATATATATATATATATATATATATATATATATATATATATATATATATATTTTTTTTTTTTTTTTTTTTTTTTTCTTTATTTTGCTTTGTCGCTGTCTCTCGCGTTTGCGAGGCAGCGCAAGGAAACAGATGAAAGAAATGGCACAACCCACCCCTATACACAATGTACACACACACACACGCCCACACACGCAAATATACATACCTATACATCTCAGTGTACACATATATATACACACACAGACACATACATATATACCCATGCACACAGTTCACACTGCCTGCCCCTATTCATTCCCATCGCCACCTCGCCACACATGGAATACCATTTCCCTCCCCCCTCATGTGTGCGAGGTAGCACTAGGAAAGGACAACAAATGCCTCATTCGTTCACACTCAGTCTCCAGCTGTCACGCAATAATGCCCGAAACTACAGCTCCCTTTCCACATCCAGGCCCCACACAACTTTCCATGGTTTACCCCAGACGCTTCACATGCCCTGATTCAATCCATTGACAGCACGTCAACCCCGATATACCACATCGATCCAATTCACTCTATTCCTTGCACGCCTTTCACCCTCCTGCATGTTGAGGCCCCGATCACTCAAAATCTTTTTCACTCCATCTTTCCACCTCCAGTTTGGTCTCCCACTTCTCCTCGTTCCCTCCACCTCCGACACATATATCCTCCCTGTCAATCTTTCCTCACTCATTCTCTCCATGTGCCCAAACCATTTCAAAACACCCTCTTCTGCTCTCTCAACCACGCTCTTTTCATTTCCACACATCTCTCTTACCCTTACGTTACTTACTCGATCAAACCACCTCACACCACACATTGTCCTCAAACATCTCATTTCCAGCACATCCATCCTCCTGCGCACAACTCAATCCATAGCCCACGCCTCGCAACCATACAAAATTGTTGGAACCACTATTCCTTCAAACATACCCATTTTTGCTTTCCGAGATAATGTTCTCGACTTCCACATATTCTTCAAGGCTCCCAGGATTTTCGCCCCCTTCCCCACCATATGATCCACTTCCGCTTCCATGGTTCCATCCGCTGCCAGATCCACTCCCAGATATCTAAAACGCTTTACTTCCTCCAGTTTTTCTCCATTCAAACTTACCTCCCAATTGACTTGACCCTCAACCCTACTGTACCTAATAACCTTGCTCTTATTCACATTTACTCCTAACATTCTTCTTTCACACACTTTACCAAACTCAGTCACCAGCTTCTGCAGTTTCTCATATGAATCAGCCACCAGCGCTCTATCGTCAGCGAACAACAACTGGCTCACTTCCCAAGCTCTCTCATCCCCAACAGACTTCATACTTGCCCCTTTTTCCAAAACTCTTGCATTCACCTACCTAACAACCCCATCCATAAACAAATTAAACAACCATGGATACATCACACACCACTGCCGCAAACCTACATTCACTGAGAACCAATCACTTTCCTCTCTTCCTACAGGTACACATGCCTTACATCCTCGATAAAAACTTTTCACTGCTTCTAACAACTTGCCTCCCACACCATACATTCTTAATACCTTCCACAGAGCATCTCTATCAACTCTATCATATGCCTTCTCCAGATCCATAAATGCTACATACAAATCCATTTGCTTTTCTAAGTATTTCTCACATACATTCTTCAAAGCGAACACCTGATCCACATATCCTCTACCACTTCTGAAACAACACTGCTCTTCCCCAATCTGATGCTCTGTACATGCCTTCACCCTCTCAATCAATACCCTCCCATATAATTTTCCAGGAATACTCAACAAACTTATACCTCTGTGATTTGAACATTCACTCTTATCCCCTTTGCCTTTGTACAGTGGCACTATGCACGCATTCCGCCAATCCTCAGGCACCTCACCAGGAGTCACACATACATTAAATAACCTTACCAACCAGTCATTAAAACAGTCACCCCCTTTTTTAATAAATTCCAGTGCAATACCATCCAGACCTGCTGCCTTGCAGGCTTTCATCTTCCGCAAAGCTTTTACTACCTCTTCTCTGTTTACCAAATCATTTTCCCTAACCCTCTCACTTTGCACACCACCTCGACCAAAACACACTATATCTGCCACTCTATCATCAAACACATTCAACAAACCTTCAAAATACTCACTCCATCTCCTTTTCACATCACCACTACTTGTTATCACCTCCCCATTTGCGCCCTTCACTGAAGTTCCCATTTGCTCCCTTGTCTTACGCACTTTATTTAACTCCTTCCAGAACATCTTTTTATTCTCCCTAATATTTAATGATACTCTCTCACCCCAACTCTCATTTGCCCTCTTTTTCACCTCTTGCACCTTTCTCTTGACCTACTGTCTCTTTCTTTTATACATCTCCCACTCAATTGCATTTATTCCCTGCAAAAATCGTCCAAATGCCTCTCTCTTCTCTTTCACTAATAATCTTACTTCTTCATCCCACCACTCACTACCCTTTCTAATCAACCCACCTCCCACTCTTCTCTTACCACAAGCATCTTTTGCGCAATCCATCACTGATTCCCTAAATACATCCCATTCCTCCCCCACTCCCCTTACTTCCATTGTTCTCACCTTTTTCCATACTGTACTCAGTTTCTCCTGTTAATTCCTCACACAAGTCTCCTTTCCAAGCTCACTTACTCTCACCACCCTCTTTACCCCAACATTCACACTTCTTTTCTGAAAACCCATACAAATCTTCACCTTAGCCTCCACAAGATAATGATCAGACATCCCTCCAGTTGCACCTCTCAGCACATTAACATCCAAAAGTCTCTTTCGCGCGCCTGTCAATTAACACGTAATCCAATAACGCTCTCTGGCCATCTCTCCTACTTACATACGTATACTTATGTATATCTCGCTTTTTAAACCAGGTATTCCCAATCACCAGTCCTTTTTCAGCACATAAATCTACAAGCTCTTCACCATTTCCATTTACAACACTGAGCACCCCATGTATACCAATTATTCCCTCAACTGCCACATTACTCACCTTTGCATTCAAATCACCCATCACTGTAGCCCGGTCTCGTGCATCAAAACCACTAACACACTCATTCAGCTGCTCCCAAAACACTTGCCTCTCATGATCTTTCTTCTCATGCCCAGGTGCTTATGCACAAATAATCACCCATCTCTCTCCATCAACTTTCAGTTTTACCCATATTAATCGAGAATTTACTTTCTTACATTCTATCATATACTCCCACGACTCCTGTTTCAGGAGTACTGCTTCTCCTTCCCTTGCTCTTGTCTTCTCACTAACCCCTGACTTTACTCCCAAGACGTTCCCAAACCACTCTTCCCCTTTACCCTTGAGCTTCGTTTCACTCAGAGCCAAAACATCCAGGTTCCTTTCCTCAAACATACTACCTATCTCTCCTTTTTTCACATCTTGGTTACATCCACACACGTTTAGACACCCCAGTCTATATATATATATTTATATATATATATCCCTGGGGATAGGGGAGAAAGAATACTTCCCACGTATTCCCTGCCTGTCGTAGAAGGCGACTAAAAGTGAAGGGAGCGGGAGGCTAGAAATCCTTCCCTTTCTTTTCTTTTTTTTAATTTTCCAAGAGAAGAACAGAGAAATGGGCCAGGTGAGAATATTCCCTCAAAGGTCCAGTCGTCTGTTCTTAACGCTACCTCGCTAACGCGGGAAATGGCGAATAGTATGAAAGATATATATATATATAAATATATATATATATATATATATATATCATACAAAGCTCCAACAGCCAGGATCGAACCTGGGACCCCTTGTGCAAGAGGCAGGCATGCTAACCGCTAGGCTAAGGGACTGTATAATAGGAAACACAATGGGTCCCAGGTTCGATCCTGGCTATTGGAGCTTTGTATGTTCTATGAAGGTGCGCGTTCATATACACTTTATTCGTATTCATATAACTCCGCGTTGTACAGTCAGGTTCGGTAAAACGCTATCAGCTGGCTATGTGTTCTGTTCGGAAACAACCGATAGACCCCGTTGCTC
>NC_092237.1:30267608-30359247 GCF_036320965.1 Panulirus ornatus
TATCGAGGATGTAAGGCATGGGTACGTGTAGGAAGAGAGGAAAGTGATTGGTTCTCAGTGAATGTAGGTTTGCGGCAGGGGTGTGTGATGTCTCCATGGTTGTTTAATTTGTTTATGGATGGGGTTGTTAGGGAGGTGAATGCAAGAGTTTTGGAAAGAGGGGCAAGTATGAAGTCTGTTGGGGATGAGAGAGCTTGGGAAGTGAGTCAGTTGTTCTTCGCTGATGATACAGCGCTGGTGGCTGATTCATGTGAGAAACTGTAGAAGCTGGTGACTGAGTTTGGTAAAGTGTGTGAAAGAAGAAAGTTAAGAGTAAATGTGAATAAGAGCAAGGTTATTAGGTACAGTAGGGTTGAGGGTCAAGTCAATTGGGAGGTGAGTTTGAATGGAGAAAAACTGGAGGAAGTGAAGTGTTTTAGATATCTGGGAGTGGATCTGGCAGCGGATGGAACCATGGAAGCGGAAGTGGATCATAGGGTGGGGGAGGGGGCGAAAATTCTGTGAGCCTTGAAGAATGTGTGGAAGTTGAGAACATTATCTCGGAAAGCAAAAATGGGTATGTTTGAAGGAATAGTGATTCCAACAATGTTGTATGGTTGCGAGGCGTGGGCTATAGATAGAGTTGTACGCAGGAGGATGGATGTGCTGGAAATGAGATGTTTGAGGACAATGTGTGGTGTGAGGTGGTTTCATCGAGTAAGTAACGTAAAGGTAAGAGAGATATGTGGAAATAAAAAGAGCGTGGTTGAGAGAGCAGATGAGGGTGTTTTGAAATGGTTTGGGCACATGGAGAGAATGAGTGAGGAAAGATTGACCAAGAGGATATATGTGTCGGAGGTGGAGGGAACGAGGAGAAGAGGGAGACCAAATTGGAGGTGGAAAGATGGAGTGAAAAAGATTTTGTGTGATCGGGGGCTGAACATGCAGGAGGGTGAAAGGAGGGCAAGGAATAGAGTGAATTGGAGCGATGTGGTATACCAGGGTTGACGTGCTGTCAGTGGATTGAAGCAGGGCATGTGAAGCATCTGGGGTAAACCATGGAAAGCTGTGTAGGTATGTATATTTGCGTGTGTGGAGGTATGTATATACATGTGTATGGGGGGGGGGCCATTTCTTTCGTCTGTTTCCTTGCGCTACCTCGCAAACGCGGGAAACAGCGACAAAGTATAATAATAATATAAAAATATATATATCTTATTTTTTTCCTGCTTTGTCGCTGTCTCCCGCGTTTGCGAGGTAGCGCAAGGAAACAGACGAAAGAAATGGCCCAACCCATCCCCATACATATGTATATACATACGTCTACACACGCAAATATACATAACTACACAGCATTCCATGGTTTACCCCAGACACTTCACATGCCCTGATTCAATCCACTGACAGCACGGCAACCCCGGTATACCACATCGATCCAATTCATTCTATTCCTTGCCCTCCTTTCACCCTCCTGCATATTCAGGCCCCGATCACACAAAATCTTTTTCACTCCATCTTTCCACCTCCAATTTGGTCTCCCACTTCTCCTCGTTCCCTCCACCTACGACACATATATCCTCTTGGTCAATCTTTCCTCACTCATTCTCTCCATGTGCCAAAATCATTTCAAAACACCCTCCTCTGCTCTCTCAACCACGCTCTTTTTATTTCCACACATCTCTCTTACCCTTACGTTACTTACTCGATCAAACCACCTCACACCACACATTGTCCTCAAACATCTCATTTCTAGCACATCCATCCTCCTGCGCTCAACTCTATCCATAGTCTATGCCTCGCAACCATACAACATTGTTGGAACCACTATTCCTTCAAAAATACCTATTTTTGCTTTCCGAGATAATGTTCTCGACTTACACACATTCTTCAAGGCTCCCAGAATTTTCGTCCCCTCCCCCACCCTATGATCCACTTCCGCTTCCATGGTTCCTTCCGCTGCCAGATCCACTCCCAGATATCTAAAACACTTTACTTCCTCCAGTTTTTCTCCATTAAAACTTACCTCCCAATTGACTAGACCCTCAACCCTACTGTTCCTAATAACCTTGCTCTTATTCACATTTCTCTTAACTTTCTTCTTTCACACACTTTACAAAACTCGGTCACCAGCCTCTGCAGTTTCTCACATTAATCAGCCACCAGCGCTGTATCATCAGCGAACAACAACTGACTCACTTCCCAAGCTCTCTCATCCCCAACAGACTTCATACTTGCCCCTCTTTCCCAAACTCTTGCATTCACCTCCCTAACAACCCCATCTATAAACAAATTAAACAACCCTGGAGACATCACACACCCCTGCCGCAAATCTACATTCACTGAGAACCAATCACTTTCCTCTCTTCCTACACGTACACATGCCTTACATCCTCGATAAAAACTTTTCAATGCTTTTAACAACTTGCCTCCCACACCATATCTTCTTAACGCCTTCCACAGAGCATCTCTATCAACTCTATCGTATGCCCTCTCCAGATCCATAAATGCTACATACAAATCCATTTGCTTTTCTAAGTATTTCTCACATACATTCTGCAAAGCAAACACCTGATCCACACATCCTCTACCACTGCTCTTCCCAAATCTCATGCTCTGTACATGCCTTCACCCTCTCAATCAATACCCTCCCATATAATTTACCAGGTATACTCAACAAACTTATACCTCTGTAATTTGAGCTCTCACTCTTATCCCTTTTGCCTTTGTACAATGGCACTATGCACGCATTCCGCCAATCCTCAGACACCTCACCATGAGTCATATATGCATTAAACAACCTTACCAACCAGTCAATAACACAGTCACCCCCTTTTTTAATAAACTCCACTGCAATACCATCCAAACCCGCTGCCTTGCCGGCTTTCATCTTCCGCAAAGCTTTTACTACCTCTTCTCTGTGTACCAAATCATTTTCCTTAACCCTCTCACTTTGCACACCACCTCGACCAAACAACCTATATCTACTACTCTATCATCAAAACACATTCAACAAACCTTCAAAATAATCACTCCATCTCCTTCTCACATCACCACTACTTGTTATTACCTCCCCATTTGCGCCCTTCACTGAAGTTCCCATTTGCTCCCTTGTCTTACGCACTTTATTTATCTCCTTTAAGAACTTTTTTTTATTCTCCCAAAAATTTAATGATACTCTCTTACCCCAACTCTCATTTGCCCTCTTTTTCTCCTCTTGCACCTTTCTCTTGACCTCCTGTCTCTTTCTTTTATACATCTACCACTCAATTGTATTTTTTCCCTGCAAAAATCGTCCAAATGCCTCTCTGTTCTCTTTCACTAATAATCTTATTTCTTCATCCCACCACTCACTACCCTTTCTAATCAACCCACCTCCCACTCTTCTCGTGCCACAAGCATCTTTTGCGCAATCCATCACTGATTCCCTAAATACATCCCATTCCTCCCCCACTCCCCTTACTTCCATTGTTCTCACCTTTTTCCATTCTGTACTCAGTCTCTCCTGTTACTTCCTCACACAAGTCTCCTTCCCAAACTCACTTACTTTCACAACCCTCTTCACCCCAACATTCACTCTTCTTTTCTGAAAGCCCATACAAATCTTCACCTTAGCCTCCACAAGATAATGATCAGACATCCCTCCAGTTGCACCTCTCAGCACAATGACATCCAAAAGTATCTCTTTCGCGCGCCTGTCAATTGACACGTAATCCAATAACGCTCTCTGGCCATCTCTCCTATTCACATACATATACTTATGTATATCTCGCTTTTTAAACCAGGTATTCCCAATTATCAGACCTTTTTCACAACATAAATCTACAAGCTCTTCACCATTTCCATTTACAACACTGAACACCCCATGTATACCAATTATTCCCTCAACTGCCTAATTACTCACCTTTCCACTCAATCACCCATCACTATAACCTGGTCTCGTGCATCAAAACCACTAACACACTCATTCAGCTGCTCCCAAAACACTTGCCTCTCAGGATCTTTCTTCTCATGCCCAGGTGCATATGCACCAATAATCACCCACCTCTCTCCATCAACTTTCAGTTTTACCCATATTAATCGAGAATTTACTTTCTTACATTCTATCACATACTCCCACAACTCCTGTTTCAGGAGTACTGCTACTCCTTCCCTTGCTCTTGTCCCCTCACTAACCCCTGACTTTACTCCCAAGACATTCCCAAAACACTCTTCCCCTTTACCCTTGAGCTTCGTTTCACTCAGAGCCAAAACATCCAGGTTCCTTTCCTCAAACATACTACCTATCTCTCCTTTTTTCACATCTTGGTTACATCCACACACATTTAGACACCCCAGTCTGAGCCTTCGAGGAGGATGAGCACTCCCCGCGTGACTCCTTCTTGTGTTTCCCATTTTAGAAAGTTAAATATGATAAATATATATATATATATATATATATATATATATATATATATATATATATATATATATATATATATATATATATATATATATATATATATATATATATATATATATATATATATATATATATATATATATATATATATATATATATATATATATATATATATATATAAATATATATGTATATATATTTATGTGCGTTTATGTGTATATGTGCGTATGTGTGTGTATGTGTGTGTATGTGTATATGTATATATATATGTATATTATCCCTGGGGATAGGGATGAAAGAATACTTCCCACGTATTCCTCGCGTGTCGTAGAAAGCGACAAGAGGGGACGGGAGCGGGGGGCCAGAAATCCTCCCCTCCTTGTATTAACTTTCTAAAATGGGAAACAGAAGAAGGAGTCACGCGGGGAGTGCTCATCCTCCTCGAAGGCTCAGAGTGGGGTGCCTAAATGTGTGTGGATGTAACCAAGATGTGAAAAAAGGAGAGATAGGTAGTATGTTTGAGGAAAGGAACCTAGATGTTTTGGCTCTGAGTGAAACGAAGCTCAAGGGTAAAGGGGAAGAGTGGTTTGGGAATGTCTGGGGAGTAAAGTCAGGGGTTAGTGAGAGGACAAGAGCAAGGGAAGGAGTACCAATACTCCTGAAACAGGAGTTGTGGGAGTATGTGATAGAATCTAAGAAAGTAAATTCTCGATTAATATGGGTAAAACTGAAAGTTGATGGAGAGAGGTGGGTGATTATTGGTGCATATGCACCCGGGCATGAGAAGAAAGATCATGAGAGGCAAGTGTTTTGGGAGCAGCTGAATGAGTGTGTTAGTGGTTTTGATGCACGAGACCGGGTTATAGTGATGGGTGATTTGAGTGCAAAGATGAGTAATGTGGCAGTTGAGGGAATAATTGGTATACATGGGGTGTTCAGTGTTGTAAATGGAAATGGTGAAGAGCTTGTAGATTTATGTGCTGAAAAAGGACTGATGATTGGGAATACCTGGTTTAAAAAGCGAGATATACATAAGTATACTTATGTAAGTAGGAGAGATGGCCAGAGGGCGTTATTGGATTACGTGTTAATTGACAGGCGTGCGAAAGAGAGACTTTTGGATGTTAATGTGCTGAGAGGTGCAACTGGAGGGATGTCTGATCATTATCTTGTGAAGGCTAAGGTGAAGATTTGTATGGGTTTTCAGAAAAGAAGAGTGAATGTTGGGGTGAAGAGGGTGGTAAGAGTAAGTGAGCTTGAGAAGGAGACCTGTGTGAGGAAGTACCAGGAGAGACTGAGTACAGAATGGAAAAAGGTGAGAACAATGGAAGTAAGGGGAGTGGGGGAGGAATGGGATGTATTTAGGGAATCAGTGATGGATTGCGCTAAAGATGCTTGTGGCACGAGAAGAGTGGGAGGTGGGTTGATTAGAAAGGGTAGTGAGTGGTGGGATGAAGAAGTAAGAGTATTAGTGAAAGAGAAGAGAGAGGCATTTGGACGATTTTTGCAGGGAAAAAATGCAATTGAGTGGGAGATGTATAAAAGAAAGAGACAGGAGGTCAAGAGAAAGGTGCAAGAAGTGAAAAAAAGGGCAAATGAGAGTTGGGGTGAGAGAGTATCATTAAATTTTAGGGAGAATAAAAAGATGCTCTGGAAGGAGGTAAATAAAGTGCGTAAGACAAGGGAGCAAATGGGAACTTCAGTGAAGGGCGCAAATGGGGAGGTGATAACAAGTAGTGGTGATGTGAAAAGGAGATGGAGTGAGTATTTTGAAGGTTTGTTGAATGTGTTTGATGATAGAGTGGCAGATATAGGGTGTTTTGGTCGAGGTGGTGTGCAAAGTGAGAGGGTTAGGGAAAATGATTTGGTAAACAGAGAAGAGGTAGTGAAAGCTTTGCGGAAGATGAAAGCCGGCAAGGCAGCAGGTTTGGATGGTATTGCAGTGGAATTTATTAAAAAAGGGGGTGACTGTATTGTTGAGTGGTTGGTAAGGTTATTTAATGTATGTATGACTCATGGTGAGGTGCCTGAGGATTGGCGGAATGCGTGCATAGTGCCATTGTACAAAGGCAAAGGGGATAAGAGTGAGTGCTCAAATTACAGAGGTATAAGTTTGTTGAGTATTCCTAGTAAATTATATGGGAGGGTGTTGATTGAGAGGGTGAAGGCATGTACAGAGCATCAGATTGGGGAAGAGCAGTGTGGTTTCAGAAGTGGTAGAGGATGTGTGGATCAGGTGTTTGCTTTGAAGAATGTTTGTGAGAAATACTTAGAAAAGCAAATGGATTTGTATGTAGCATTTATGGATCTGGAGAAGGCATATGATAGAGTTGATAGAGATGCTCTGTTGAAGGTATTAAGAATATATGGTGTGGGAGGAAAGTTGTTAGAAGCAGTGAAAAGTTTTTATCGAGGATGTAAGGCATGTGTACGTGTAGGAAGAGAGGAAAGTGATTGGTTCTCAGTGAATGTAGGTTTGCGGCAGGGGTGTGTGATGTCTCCATGGTTGTTTAATTTGTTTATGGATGGGGTTGTTAGGGAGGTAAATGCAAGAGTTTTGGAAACAGGGGCAAGTATGAAGTCTGTTGGGGATGAGAGAGCTTGGGAAGTGAGTCAATTGTTGTTCGCTGATGATACAGCGCTGGTGGCTGATTCATGTGAGAAACTGCAGAAGCTGGTGACTGAGTTTGGTAAAGTGTGTGGAAGAAGAAAGTTAAGAGTAAATGTGAATAAGAGCAAGGTTATTAGGTACAGTAGGGTTGAGGGTCAAGTCAATTGGGAGGTGAGTTTGAATGGAGAAAAACTGGAGGAAGTGAAGTGTTTTAGATATCCGGGAGTGGATCTGGCAGCGGATGGAACCATGGAAGCGGAAGTGGATCATAGGGTGGGGGAGGGGGCGAAAATTCTGAGGGCCTTGAAGAATGTGTGGAAGTCGAGAACATTATCTCGGAAAGCAAAAATGGGTATGTTTGAAGGAATAGTGGTTCCAACAATGTTGTATGGTTGCGAAGCGTGGGCTATGGATAGAGTTGTGCGCAGGAGGATGGATGTGCTGGAAATGAGATGTTTGAGGACAATGTGTGGTGTGAGGTGGTTTGATCGAGTGAGTAACGTAAGGGTAAGAGAGATGTGTGGAAATAAAAAGAGCGTGGTTGAGAGAGCAGAAGAGGGTGTTTTGAAGTGGTTTGGGCACATGGAGAGAATGAGTGAGGAAAGATTGACCAAGAGGATATATGTGTCGGAGGTGGAGGGAACGAGGAGAAGAGGGAGACCAAATTGGAGGTGGAAAGATGGAGTGAAAAAGATTTTGTGTGATCGGGGCCTGAATATGCAGGAGGGTGAAAGGAGGGCAAGGAATAGAGTGAATTGGAGCGATGTGGTATACCGGGGTTGACGTGCTGTCAGTGGATTGAATCAAGGCATGTGAAGCGTCTGGGTAAACCATGGAAAGCTGTGTAGGTATGTATATTTGCGTGTGTGGATGTATGTATATACATGTGTAAGGGGGGGGTTGGGCCATTTCTTTCGTCTGTTTCCTTGCGCTACCTCGCAAACGCGGGAGACAGTGGCAAAGTATAATAAAAAAAAATATATATATATATATATGATAAATATATATATATATATATATATATATATATATATATATATATATATATATATATATATATATATATATATATATATGCTTTGAAATATGTATGTGAGAAATACTTAGAAAGGCAAATGGATTTGTATGTAGCATTTATGGATCTGGAGAAGGCATATGATAAAGTTGATAGTGATGCTCTGTGGAAGGTAATAAGAATATTTTGTGTGGGAGGCAAGTTGTTAAAAGCAGTGAAAAGTTTTTATCGAGGATGTAAGGCATGTTTACGTGTAGGAAGAGAGAAAAGTGATTGGTTCTCAGTGAATATAGGTTTGCGTCAGGGGTTTGTGATGTCTCCATGGTTGTTTAATTTGTTTATGGATGGGGTTGTTAGGGAGGTGAATGCAAGAGTTTTGGAAAGTGGGGCAAGTATGCAGTCTGTTGTGGATGAGAGAGCTTGGGAAGTGAGTCAGTTGTTGTTCGCTGATGATACAGCGCTAGTGGCTGATTCATGTGAGAAACTGCAGAAGCTGGTGACTGAGTTTGGTAAAGTGTGTGAAACAAGAAAGTTAAGAGTAAATGTGAATAAGAGCAAGGTTGTTAGGTACAGTAGGGTTGAGGGTCAAGTCAATTGGGAGGTAAGTTTGAATGGAAAAAATTGGAGAAAGTAAAGTGTTTTAGATATCTGAGAGTGGATCTGGCAACGGATGGAACCATGGAAGCGGAAGTTAATCATAGTGTGGGGGAGAGGGCGAAAATCCTGGGAGCCTTGAAGAATGTGTGGAAGTGGAGAACATTATCTCCAAAAGTAAAAATGTGTATTTTTGAAGGAATAGTGGTTCCAACAATGTTGTATGGTTGCGAGGCATGGGCTATGGATAGAGTTGTTCGCAGGAGGGTGGATGTGCTGGAAATGAGATGTTTAAGGACAATGTGTGGTGTGAGGTGGTTTGATCGAGTAAGTAACGTAAGGGTAAGAGAGATGTGTGGAAATAAAAAGAGCGTGGTTGAGAGAGCAGAAGAGGGTTGTTTTGAAATGGTTTGGGCACATGGAGAGAATGAGTGAGGAAAGATTGACAAGGGTATATATGTGTCGGAGGTGGAGGGAACGAGGAGAAGTGGGAGACCAAATTGGAGGTGGAAAGATGGAGTGAAAAAGATTTTGAGTGATCGGGGCCTGAACATGCAGGAGGGTGAAAGGTGGGTAAGGAATAGAGTGAATTGGATCGATGTGGTATAACGGGGTTGACGTGCTGTCAGTGGATTGAATCAGGTCATGTGAAGCGTCTGGGGTAAACCATGGAAAGTTGTGTGGGTCCTGGATGTGGAAAGAGAGCTGTGGTTTCGGGCATTATTGCATTACAGCTAGAGACTGAGTGTGAACGAATGAGGCCTTTGTTGTCTTTTCCTAGCGCTACCTGGCACACATGGGGGGGAGGGGGATGGTATTCCATGTGTGGCGAGGTGGCGATGGGAATGAATAAAGGCAGACAGTGTGAATTGTGTTCATGGGTATATATGTATGTGTCTGTGTGTGTATATTTATGTGTACATTAAGATGTATAGGTATGTATATTTGCGTGTGTGGACGTGTATGTATATACATGTGTATGTGGGTGGGTTGGGCCATTTCTTTCGTCTGTTTCCTTGCGCTACCTCGCAAACGCGGGAGACAGCGACAAAGCAAAATAGAATAATGAAATAATATATATATATATATATATATATATATATATATATATATATATATATATATATATATATATATATATATATATATATATCTTTTTCTTTCAAACTGTTCGCCATTTCCCGCATTAGCGAGGTAGCGTTAAGAACAGAGGACTGGGCCTTTGAGGGAATACCCTCACCTGGCCCAATTCTCTGTTCCTTCTTTTGGAAAATTAAAAAAAAAAAAAAACGAGAGGGGAGGATTTCCAGCCCCCCGCTCCCTCCCCTTTTAGTCGCCTTTTACGACACGCAGGGAATACGTGGGAAGTATTCTTTGTCCCCTATCCCCAGGGAAAGTATATATATATATATACATATATATATATATATATATATATATATATATATATATATATATATATATATATATATATATATATATATATTTTATTCATTTTACTTTGTCGCTGTCTCCCGCGTTAGCGAGGTAGCGCAAGGAAACAGACGAAAGAAATGAACCAACCCACCCACATACACATGTATGTACATACACGTCCACACACGCAAATATACATACCTATATATCTCACCGTGTACATATGTATACACACACAGACATATACATGTATACACATGTACATAATTCATACTGTCTGCCATTTTTCATTCCTATCGCCACCCAGCTACACATGAAATAACAACCCCCTCCCCCCCGTCTCATGTGCGCGAGGTAGCGCCAGGAAAAGACAACGAAGGCACCATTCGTTCACACTCAGTCTCTAGCTATAATAATGCACCGAAACCACAGCTCTCAGTTCGCACAGAACTTTCCATGATTTACCCCAGACGCTTCAAATGCGCTGGTTCAATCCATTGACAGCAGTTCGACCCCGGTATGCCAGATCGTTCCAATTCACTCTATTCCTTGCACGCCTTTCACCCTCCTGCATGTTCAGTCTCCGATCATTCAAAATCTTTTTCACTCCATCTTTCCACCTTCAATTTAGTTTCCCACTTCTCCTCCTTCCCTCCACCTCTGACACAGATATCCTCTTGGTCAATATATCGATTTATTTATTTATTTTGCTTTGTCGCTGTCTCCCGAGTTAGAGAGGTAGCGCAAGGAAACAAACGAAAGAATGGCCCAACCCAACCATATACACTTGTATATACATACACGTTCACACACGTAAATATACATACCTATACATCTCAACGTATATATATATATATATATATATATATATATATATATATATATATATATATATATATATATATATATATATATACAGACATATACATTTATATACATATACTCATGTACATAATTCATTCTGACTGCCTTTATTCATTCCCATCACCACCTCGCCACACATGAAATAAGAACACCCCTACAGGTGTGCGAGGTAGTGCCAAGAAATGACAACACAGGCCACATTCGTTCACAATCAGTCTCTAACTGTCATGTAATAATGCACCGAAATCACAGCTCCCATTTCCACATCCAAGCCCCACAGAGCTTTCCATGGTTTACCCCAGACTCTTCACATGCCCTGATTCAATCCATTGACAGCACGTCGACCCTGGTATACCACATCCATCCATTTCACTCTATTCCTTGCACGCCTTTCACCCTCCTGCAGGTTCAGGCCCCGGTCATTCAAAATCTTTTTCACTCCATCTTTCCACCTCCAATTTGGTCTCCCACTTCTCCTCGCTCCCTCCACCTCTGACATATATATCCTCTTCGTCAATCTTTCTTCACTCATTCTCTCCATGTGACCAAACCATTTCAAAACACCCTCTTCTGCTCTCTCAACCACACTCTTTTTATTTTCACACATCTCTCTTACCCTTACATTACATACTAGATCAAACCACCTCACACCACATATTGTCCTCAAACATCTCATTTCCAGCACATCCACCCTCCAGCGCACAACTCTATCCATAGCGCACGCCTCGCAACCATACAACATTGTTGGAACCACTATTCCTTCAAACATACCCATTTTTGCTTTCTGAGATAATGTTCTCGACTTCCAAACATTTTTCAAGGCTCCTAGAATTTTCGCCCCCTCTCCCACCCTATGATTCACTTCCGTTTCCATGGTTCCATCCGCTGCCAGAAGCACTAACAGATATCTAAAACACTTTTCTTCCTCCAGTTTTTCTCCATTCAAACTTACCTACCAATTGACTTGACTCTCAATCCTACTGTACGTAATAACCATGCTCTTATTCACATTTACTCTTAACTTTCTTCTTTCACACACTTTACAAAACTCAGTCACCAGCTTCTGTTGTTTCTCACATGAATCAGCCACCAGCGCTGTATCATCAGCGAACAACAACTGACTCATTTCCCAAGCTCTCTCATCCGCAACGGACTGCATACTTGCCACTCTTTCCAAAACTCTTGCATTCACCTCCCTAACAACCTCATCCATAAACAAATTAAACAACCATGGAGACATCACACACCACTGCCGCAAACCTACATTCACTAAGAACCAATCACTTTCCTCTCTTCCTACGCGTACACATGCCTTACATCCTCGATAAAAACTTTTCACTGCTTCTAACAACATGCCTCCCACACCATATATTCTTAATACCTTCCACATCTCTATCAACTCTATCATATGCTTTGTCCAGATCCATAAATGCTACATACAAATCCATTTGCTTTTCTAAGTATTTCTCACATACATTTTTCATAGCAAACACCTGATCCACACATCCTCTACCACTTCTGAAACCACACTGCTTTTCCCCAATCTGATGCTCTGTACATGCCTTCACCCTCTCAATCAATACCCTCCCATATAATTTACCAGGAATACTCAACAAAGTTATACGTCTGTAATTTGAGCATTCACTCTTATCCCCTTTGCCTTTGTACAATGGCATTATGCAAGCATTCCGCCAATCCTCAGGCACCTCACCAAGAATCATACTACATTAAATAACTATACCAACCAATCAACCATACACTCGCCTCCTTTTTTAATAAATTCCACCGCAATACCATCCAAACCTGCTACATTGCCGGCTTTCATATTCCGTAAAGCTTTTACTACCTCTTCTCTGTTTACCAAATTATTTTCCCTAACCCTCTCACTTTGCACACCACCGCGACCAAAACACCCTATATCTGCCACTCTATCATCAAGCACATTCAAAAAACCTTCAAAATACTCACTCCATCTGCTTCTCACATCACCATTACTTGTTATCACCTCCCCATTAGCCCCCTTCATTGAAGTTCCCATTTGCTCCCTTGTCTTACGCACTTTACCTACCTCCTTCCAAAACGTCTTTTCTTTATTTTTGTTTTTTTTTTGCTTTGTCGCTGTCTCCCGCGTTTACGAGTTAGCGCAAGGAAACAGACGAAAGAAATGGCCCAACCCACCCCCATACACATGTATATACATACCTCCACACACGCAAATATACATACCTACACAGCTTTCCATGGTTTACCCCAGACGCTTCACATGCCCTGATTCAATCCACTGACAGCACGTCAACCCCGGTATACCACATCGCTCCAATTCACTCTATTCCTTGCCCTCCTTTCACCCTCCTGCATGTTCAGGCCCCGATCACACAAAATCTTTTTCACTCCATCTTTCCACCTCCAATTTGGTCTCCCACTTCTCCTCGTTCCCTCCACCTCCGACACATATATCCTCTTGGTCAATCTTTCCTCACTCATTCTCTCCATGTGCCCAAACCATTTCAAAACACCCTCTTCTGCTCTCTCAACCACGCTCTTTTTATTTCCACACATCTCTCTTACCCTTACGTTACTTACTCGATCAAACCACTTTACACCACACATTGTCCTCAAACATCTCATTTCCAGCACATCCATCCTCCTGCGCACCACTCTATCCATAGCCCACGCCTCGCAACCATACAACATTGTTGGAACCACTATTCCTTCAAACATACCCATTTTTGCTTTCCGAGATAATGTTCTCGACTTCCACACATTCTTCAAGGCTCCCAGAATTTTCGCCCCCTCCCCCATCCTATGATTCACTTCCGCCTCCATGGTTCCATCCGCTGCCAGATCCAATCCCAGATATCTAAAACACATTACTTCCTCCAGTTTTTCTCCATTCAAACTTACCTCCCAATTGACTTGACCCTCAACCCTACTGTACCTAATAACCTTGCTCTTATTCACATTTACTCTTAACTTTCTTCTTTCACACACTTTACCAAACTCAGTCACCAGCTTCTGCAGTTTCTCACATGAATCAGCCACCAGCGCTGTATCATCAGCGAACAACAACTGACTCACTTCCCAAGCTCTCTCATCCACAACAGACTTCATACTTGCCACTCTTTCCAAAACTCTTGCATTCACCTCCCTAACAACCCCATCCATAAACAAATTAAACAACCATGGAGACATCACACACCCCTGACGCAAACCTACATTCACTGAGAACCAATCACTTTCCTCTCTTCCTACACGTACACATGCCTTACATCCTCGATAAAAACTTTTCACTGCTTCTAGCAACTTGCCTCCCACACCATATATTCTTAATAGACTAGGAGTGCCACACAAGGAGTAGTGCCACACTAAAAGCAGTGCCATACTGGGAGGAGTGCCACACTGAGAGGACTGCTACAATGGGAGGAGTGCCACACTAGGAGGAGTGCTTTACTGGGAGGAGTGCCATACTGGCAAGAGTGCGACACTAAAGGAGTTCCACGCTAAGAGTAATGCCACACTGGGAATAGTGCCACACCGAGGAGTGCCACACTAAGAGGAATGCGAAACTGGGAGTACCATACTGGGAGGAGTGCCACACTAGGAGTGCATATTGAGAGGAGGGCCAAACTAGTACTATTGCCACATTGAGAGGACTGCTACAATCGGAGTAGTGCCACACTCTGAGGGGTGCCACACTGGGAGGAGCGCCACACTGGGAGGAGTGCCATATTGGGAGGAGTGCCACACAAGGAGGAGTACCATACTATGGGTAGTGCCACACTAGGATGAGTGCCACACTGGGAGGAGCGCCATTCCATGAAGGCTGCAACACTGGGAGGAGTGTTACACTGATAGGAGTGCCACAAGTGGAGTAGTGCCACAGTTGCAGGAATGACACATTGGGAGGAGTGCCACACAGAAAGGAGTGCCAAACTGGGAGGAGCGCCATATTGGATGGAGTGACAGACTAGGAGTGCCAGACAAGGAGTAGTGCCACACTAAAAGCAGTGCCATACTGGGAGGAGTGCCACACAGAGGACTGCTACAATGGGAGGAGTGCTTTACTAGGAGGAGTGCCATACTGGCAAGAGTGCGACACTAAAGGAGTTCCACACTAAGAGTAATGCCACACTGGGAATAGTGCCACACCGAGAGGAGTGCCACACTAAGAGGAATGCCAAACTGGGAGTACCACACTGGGAGGAGTGCTACACTAGGAGTGCATATTGAGAGGAGGGCCAAACTAGTACGATTGCCACATTGAGAGGACTACTACAATCGGAGGAGTGCCACACTGGGAGGAGTGCTACACTAGGAAGAGATGCCTCACTATAAGGAGTGTCATACTGGAAGGAATTCCACACTAAGAGGAGTGCCACACTAAGAGGAGTGCCACACTAAGAGGAGTGCCACACTGAGAGGAGTGCCAGACTGAGAGGAGTGCCTCACTGATAGGAGTGCCATACTGGAAGGAGTGCCACACTAGTAGGATTGCTAAACTAAGAGGAATGCCAAGCTGGGAGGAGTGCCACACTGGGTGAAGTTCCACACTGAGAGGAGTGCCAAACTGAGGGGAGTACCACAATAGGAGGAGTGCCACGCTAGGAGCATTGCCACAATAGGAGCAATGCCACAATGGTAGGAATGCCAAACTGGGAGTGCCACACTGGGAGGAGTGCCACAATAGGAAGGGTGCCTCACTGGGAGGAGTGCCATACTGGAAGGAGTGCCACACTAGGAGTGCCACACTGAGAGGAGTGCCACACTGAGAGGAGTGCCAAACTGGGATGAGTGCCTCACTGAGGGAAGTGCCATACTGGAAGGAGTGCCACACAAGGAGGAATGCTAAACTAAGAGGAAGTCACACAGGAAGGAGTGCCACACTTGGAGGAGTTCCACACTAAGAAGAGTGCCACACTTAGGGGAGTGCCACACGAGCAAGAGTGCCACACTAAGAGTAGTGCCACACTAGGAGAAGTCCCACAATGGGAGGAAGGCCATACTGGGAAGAGTGCCACACTGGGAGGAGTGCTACACTAGGAAGAATGCCTCACTGGGAATAGTGCTACACTGAGAGGAGTGCCACACTAAGAGGAGTGCCACAGCAAGAGGAGTGCCACACTGAGAGGAGTGCCACATGGGGAGGAGCTCCACACTGAGAGGAGTGCCACACTGAGGGGAGTGCCACACTAGGAGGTATGCCACACTAGTAGTGCCACACTAGGAGTACCACAATGGGGAAAGGACAAACTGGCAGGAGTGCCACACTGAGAGGACTGCTACAATTGGAGGAGTGCCACACTGGGAAGAGTGCCACACTGGGAGGAGTGCCTCACTGGAAGGAGTGCCGTACATTAAGGAGTGCCATACTAGGAGGAGTGCCACACATAGTAGTGCCACACTGAGAGGTGTGATACACTGAGAGGAGTGCCACACTGAGAGTAGTGCGACACTGGGAGGAGTGCCACATTGTTGGGAGCGCCACAGTAGGAGTGCCACATTGAGAGGAGTGCCACACTAGGAGGAATGCCACACTGGAGGAGTGCCACACTAGGAGTAGTGCCACACTGGGAGGAGCCCCAAAATGTGAGAAATGCCACACTGGGAGGAGTGCCACAATGGGAGGAGTCCTAAATTTTGAGGAGTGCCACACCAGTAAGAGTGCCATACTGGGAGGAGTGCCACACTAGGTTGAGAGCTATTCTGTGAGTAGTTCCACACTGGGAAGAGAGCCACACTGAGAGATGTTACACAGGGAGGAGTGCCATACTGGGAGTAGTGCCACACTAGGAGGAATGCCACATTAGGAGGAATGCCACATTAGGAGGAGTGCCACGCATGGAAAAGTGACACACTGGGAGGAGTGCCACACTGGGAGGAGTGACAGTCGGAGGAAGGCCAGATTAAGAAGAGTGCCACACTGGGAATAGTGCCACACTAAGTGGAGTGCCACACTTGGTGTAGTGCCACACTGGAGTGATACATTGGGAGGAGTGACATACTAGGAGTGCCACAATGGGAGGAGTGCCACACTGGCAGGGTTGCCGCTCTAGGAGGAGTGTCAGTGTGGAAGCAGTGCCACACTGGGAGGAGTGTTACACTAGGATGAGTGCCGCACTGGGTGCATTGCCACACTTGAAGGACTGCCAATTTGAGAGGAGTGCCACAAAAAGGAATACCACACTGGAGGAGTGAAACACTAGAAGTCCCACACTGGAAGAAGTGCCACACTCTGAAAAATGCCACACTAGAAGTAGTGCTACACAAGTAGCAATGCCACAGTGGAGGAGTGCCACAGTAGGAAAACCGTCAAACTGGGAGGACTGCCACACTCTGAGGAATGCCACACTGAGAAGAGTGCCACACTGGAAGGAGAAACGCACAGGGAGGGGGCCCACACTACATGGAGTGCCATAATGGGAGTAGTGCCACACCGGGAGGAGTGCCACACTGGAGAGTGTTATGCTGGGAGGAGTGCCACACAGGAATTAGTGCCACACTAGGAGGAATGCCACATTAGGATGAGCGCCACACTGGGAGGAGTGTCACACTAAGAGGAGTGCCACACTCGGAGGAATGTCACAACGGGAGTAGTGCCACACTGTGAGGGGTGCCACACTGGGAGTAGCGCCACACTTGGAGGAGTGCCATATTGGGAGGAGTGCCACACTAGGAGGAGTACCATACTTGGGGTAGTGCCAAACTAGGAGGAGTGCCACACTGGGAGGAGCGCCATACCATGAAGGCTACAACACTGAGAGGAGTGCCACAAGTGGAGTAGTGCCACAGTTGGAGGAATGACACATTGGGAGGAGTACTACACAGAAAGGAGTGCCAGATTGGGAGGAGCGCCATATTGGATGGAGTGACAGACTAGGAGTGCCACACAAGGAGTAGTGCCACACTAAAAGCAGTGCCATACTGGGAGGAGTGCCACACAGAGGACTGCTACAATGGGAGGAGTGCCACACTAGGAGGAGTGCTTTACTGGGAGGAGTGCCATACTGGCAAGAGTGCGACACTAAAGGAGTTCCACACTAAGAGTAATGCCACACTGGGAGGAGGGCCACACTGGGAATAGTGCCACACCGAGAGGAGTGCCACACTAAGAGGAATGCCAAACTGGGAGTACCACACTGGGAGGAGTGCCACACTAGGAGTGCGTATTGAGAGGAGGGCCAAACTAGTACGATTGCCACATTGAGAGGACTGCTACAATCGGAGGAGTGCCACACTGGGAGGAGTGCTACACTAGGAAGAGATGCCTCACTGGAAGGAGTGTCATACTGGAAGGAATTCCACACTAAGAGGGGTGCCACACTGAGAGGAGTGCCAGACTGGGA
Organism: Panulirus ornatus; assembly: GCF_036320965.1. Classification (NCBI taxonomy): domain Eukaryota; kingdom Metazoa; phylum Arthropoda; class Malacostraca; order Decapoda; family Palinuridae; genus Panulirus; species Panulirus ornatus. The sequence continues at coordinate 30,285,830 of NC_092237.1, forward strand.
GGAGTGCCTCACTGATAGGAGTGCCATACTGGAAGGAGTGCCACACTAGGAGGATTGCTAAACTAAGAGGAATGCCAAGCTGGGAGGAGTGCCACACTGGGTGGAGTTCCACACTGAGAGGAGTGCCAAACTGTGGGGAGTGCCACAATAGTAGGAGTGCCACGCTAGGAGTAGTGCCACAATAGGAGCAATGCCACAACGGGAGGAATGCCAAACTGGGAGGAGTGCCACACTGGGAGGAGTGCCACAATAGGAAGGGTGCCTCACTGGGAGGAGTGCCATACTGGAAGGAGTGCTACACTAGGAGTGCCCACCAAGAGGAGTGCCACACTGAGAGGAGTGCCAAACTGGGATGAGTGCCTCACTGAGGGGAGTGCCGTACTGGAAGGAGTGCCACACTAGGAGGAATGCTAAACTAAGAGGAATGTTACACTGGGAGGAGTGCCACACTTGGAGGAGCTCCACACTAAGAAGAGTGCCACACTGAGGGGAGTGCCACACGAGCAAGAGTGCCACACTAGGAGTAGTGCTACACTAGGAGGAGTTCCACAATGGGAGGAAGGCCATACTGGGAAGAGTGCCACCCTGGAAGGAGTGCTACACTAGGAAGAATGCCTCACTGGGAATAGTGCTACACTGAGAGGAGTGCCACATTAAGAGGAGTGCCAGAGCAAGAGGAGTGCCACAAGGAGGAGTGCCACATGGAGAGGAGCTCCACACTGAGAGGAGTGCCACACTGAGGGGAGTGCCACACTAGGAGGTGTGCCACACTAGTAGTGCCACACTAGGAGTACCACAATGGGGAAAGGACAAACTGGCAGGAGTGCCACACTGAGAGGACTGCTACAATTGGAGGAGTGCCACACTAGGAAGAGTGCCACACTGGGAGGAGTGCCTCACTGGAAGGAGTGCCGTACATTAAGGAGTGCCATACTAGGAGGAGTGCCACACAAATAGTAGTGCCACACTGAGAGGTGTGATACACTGAGAGGAGTGCCACACTGAGAGTAGTGCGACAATGGGAGGAGTGCCACACTGTTGGGAGTGCCACAGTAGGAGTGCCACATTGAGAGGAGTGCCACACTAGGAGGAATGCCACACTGGAGGAGTGCCACACTAGGAGTAGTGCCACACTGGGATGAGTCCCAAAATGTGAGGAATGCCACACTGGGAGGAGTGCCACAATGGGAGGAGTCCTAAACTTTGAGGAGTGCCACACCAGTAAGAGTGCCATACTGGGTGGAGTGCCACACTAGGTTGAGAGCTATACTGGGAGTACTTCCACACTGGGAGGAGAGCCACACTGAGAGATGTTACACAGGGAGGAGTGCCATACTGGGAGTAGTGCCACACTAGGAGGAATGTCACATTAGGAGGAGTGCCACGCATGGAAAAGTGACACACTGGGAGGAGTGACACACTGGGAGGTAGGCCAGACTAAAAAGAGTGCCATACTGGGAATAGTGCCACACTAGGTGGAGTGCCACACTTGGTGTAGTGCCACACTGGAGTGATACATTGGGAGGAGTGACATACTAGGAGTGCTACAATGGGAGGAGTGCCACACTGGCAGGGTTGCCACACTAGGAGGAGTGTCAGTGTGGAAGCAGTGCCACACTGGGAGGAGTGTTACACTAGGAGGAGTGCCGCACTGGGTGCAGTGCCACACTTGAAGGACTGCCACTTTGAGAGGAGTGCCACAAAAAGGAATGCCACACTGGAGGAGTGAAACACTAGGAGAAGTCCCACACTGGAAGAAGTGCCACACTCTGAAAAATGCCACACTAGAAGTAGTGCTACACTGTGAGGAGTGCCACACTGAGAGGAGGGCCACACTAGGAAGGGTGCCATACTGGGAGGAGTGCCACACTAAGCTCAGTGCCACACTGGGAGTAGTGCCACACTGAGGAGTGTCACATTGGGAGGAGTCCCAAAATGTGAGGAATGCCACACTGGGAGGAGTGCCACAATGGGAGGAGTCCTAAACTTTGAGGAGTGCCACAACAGTAAGAGTGCCATACTGGGAGGAGTGCCGCACTAGGTTGAGAGCTATACTGGGAGTAGTTCCACACTGGGAGGAGAGTCACACTGAGAGATGTTACACAGGGAGGAGTGCCATACTGGGAGTAGTGTCACACTAGGAGGAATGCCACATTAGGAGGAGTGCCACGCATGGAAAAGTGACACACTGGGAGGAGTGCCACACTGGGAAGAGTGACACAGTGGGAGGAGGGCCAGACTAAGAAGAGTGCCATACTAGGAGTAATGCCACACTAGGTGGAGTGCCACACTTGGTGTAGTGCCACACTGGAGTGATACATTGGGAGGAGTGACATACTAGGAGTGCCACACTGGGAGGAGTGCCACACTGGCAGGATTGCCACAGTAGGAGGAGTGCCAGTGTGGAAGCAGTGCCACACTGGGAGGAGTGTTACACTAGGAGGAGTGCCGCACTGGATGTAGTGCCACACTTGAAGGACTGCCGCTTTGAGAGGAGTGCCACAAAAAGAGGAATGTCACACTGGAGGAGTGAAACACTAGGAGAAGTCCCACACTGGAAGAAGTGCCACACTCTGAAAAATGCCACACTAGAAGTAGTGCCACACTGGGAGGAGTGCCACACTGAGAGGAGGTTCATACTAGGAAGGGTGCCATACTGGGAGGAGTGCCAAAATAGTTGGAGTGCCACACTGGGAGTAGTGCCACACTGGGAGGAGTGCCACACTGGGAGGAGTGTTACACTGGGAGGATTGCCACACTGGAAGTAGTGCTGTACTAGGAGGAATGCGACATTAAAGTCAGTGCCAAACTTGGTGAAGTGCCACAATGGGAGGAGTGCCACACTATGAGGAGTGCCACACGTGGTATTGCTACACTAGAAGAAATGACACATTGGAAGAAGTGCCAAACTGAGTGGATTGCTACACTGGGAGGAGTGCAACACTGGGAGGAGTGCCACACTAGGAGTGCCAGATTGAGAGGAGTGCCACACTAAAAGGAATGCCACACTGGAGGATTGCCACAGTAGGAAGAATGCCACATTTGGTTGAGTGCCACATTGAGAGGAGTGCAAAATTGCAAGAAGTTCCATATTGGAGGGAGTGCCACTGTAGACGGAGTGCCAAACTAAGAGTAGTGCCACAGTAAGGGGAGTGCCACACTTGAAGGAGTGTCAAACTGGGAGGAGTGCCACACTGAGAGGACTGCCACAATGGGAGGAGTGCCACAATGAGAGGAGTGCCTTACTAGGAATAGTGCCATACTGGAAGGAGTGCCACACCAGGTGTGCCACACTGGGAGTAGTGCCACAATTGGAGGAGTGCCACACTGGGAGTAGTGCCACACTAAGAGGAGTGCCACACTGGGAGGAGTGTCACACTGGGAGGAGTGACACACTGAGAGGAGTGCCACTCTGCGAGGAGTGCTACTTCGGGAGCAGAGCCACACTTGGGGAGTGTCTCATTAAGAGGAGTGCCACGCTAGGAGTAATACCACACTGGATGAGTGCCACACTAGGAGAATTGCCAAACTGTGAGTACCACACTGTGAGGAATGCCACAGTGGGAGGACTACCACACTAGAAGGAGTGCCAAACTTTGAGGAGTGCTACAATAGGTGTGCCATATGGGAGGAGTGTCACACTAGGTGGACAGCTGCACTTGGATTAGTGCCACACTGGGTAGGAGTGCCACACTGAGGAATAACAGACTGGGAGGAGTGCCAAACTTTGAGGAGTGCCAGAAAGGAGGTGTGCCATACTGGGAGGAGTGCCACAATAGGTGGACAGCTACACTTGGATTAGTGCCACACTGGGAGGAGTGCCACACTGAGGAATGCCACACTGGGAGGACTGCCACATTGGGAGAAGTGCCAAACATGGAGGAGTGCCATCCTGGGAGGAGTGGCACACCAGGAGGAGTGCCACAATGGGAGTTTTGCCACAATGGGACGAGTGCCATACTGGGAAAAGTGCTACACTGGGAGTAGTGCCACACTGGGAGGAATCCCATACTGGGAGAAGTGCCACACTTGGACGAGTGCCATACTGGGAGGAGTGCCACAGAAGTAGGAGTGCCACAGTGGGAGTTATGCCACACTGAAAGGAGTGCCACACTAGGAGGAGTGTTACACTGGGAGGAGTAATACACTGGGAGGAGTGCCATACAAGCAGTGCCACACTGAGAAGAGTGCCACAATGGAAGGAGTGTCACACTGGGAGGAGTGCCTTACTATGAGGGCCACATTGGGAGAAGTGCCAAAATGGGAGTAGTGCCACACTGAGAGGGGTGCTAAATTGGAAGGAGCTCCAAACTTGGAGGAGTGCCACACTAGGAGTGCCACAATGGAAGGAGTTTCACAATGGGTGAGTGCTACACTGTGAGTAGTGCCACACTGGGAGTAGTGCCATACTGGGAGAAGTGCCACACTTGGAGGGGTGCTATACTAGACGTGCTAAACTAGGAGGAGTGCAACATTCAGAGAGGTGCCACACTGGGAAGATTGCCACACTGGAAGGCGTAACACACTGGGAGTGCCATACTAGGAGTGACATACTGAGAGGAACATCAAATTGGAAGGAGTGACACACTGGAAGTGGTGCAATACTAGGAGTGCCATATTGGGAATAGTGCCAGACAAGGTGTAGTGCCACAGTGGGCGGAGTGCCACAATGGTAGGAGTGCCAGTCTTGGCGAAGTGCCATACTTGAAGGAGTGGCATACAGGAGGAGTGCCAGAATGGGAGTAGCGCCACATTGGGAGGAGTACCACACTGTGAGGAGTGCCACACTGGGAGGAGTGCTATACTGGGGGAGTGCCACACTTTGAGTACTGCCACAATGGAGGGAGTGCCACACTAGTGGTGCTACACTAGGAGGAGTGCCACACTAGTGGTGCTACACTAGGAGGAGTGCCACATTGAGAGGAGTACCATACTAAGAGTGCCAAACTGGGAGTAGTGCCACACTGGGAGGAGCGCCACATTGGGAGGAGTGCCAAACTTGGATTAGTGTCATGCCGGGAGGAGTGACACACTAGGAGTAGTGCCACAATGGGAGTAATGCCACACTGGGAGGAGTACCACACTGGGAGGAGTGCTACATTGGGAGGAGTGCCACACTGGGAGGAGTGCCTCACTGGGAGGAGTGCCATACTGGGAGGAGTACCACAGTGACAGGATTGCCATAGTCGGAGTGCCAAATTGGGAGGAGTACCAAACTGGGAGTAGGTTCACACTGGGAGGAGTGCCACATTGGGAGGAGTGCCAAACTTGGAGAATTGCCATACTGGGAGGAATGGCACACTAGGAGGTGTGCCACAATGGGAGTAGTGCCATACTTGGAGAGGTGCTACATTAGGAGTGCCATACTTGGAGTGCCAGGCTGGGAGTATCACACTTTGAGTAGTGCCACACTTTGAGGAGTACCACACTAGGAGTGCTACACTAGGAGGAATGCCACAATGAGAGAAGTGCCATATAAGAGTGCCAAACTGGGAGTCGTGCCACACTAGGAGTAGTGCCACAATGGGAGTAGCCACACTGGGAGGAATGCCACACTGGGAATAGTGCCACACTGGGATGAGTGCCTCACTGGGAGGAGTGCCACACTAGGAGGAGTGCCACATTGACAGGATCGCCATACTAGGAGTGCCAAATTGGGAGGAGTGCCAAACTAAGATTAGTGCCACACTGAGAAGAGTGCCATATTGGGAAGAATGCTAAACTTGGAGAATTGCCATACTGGTAGGAATGGCACACTAGGAGGAATGCCACAATGGGAGTAGTGCCACAATGGGAGTAGCGCCACAATGGGAGGAGTGCCACACTGGGAGGAGTGCTATATTGAGAGTAGTGCCACACTGGGAAGAGTGCCACATTGGGAAGAACGCTAAACTTGGAGAATTGCCATACTGGTCGGAATGACACACTAGGAGGAATGCCACAATGGGAGTAGTGCCAAATGGGAGTAGTGCCACACTGGGAGGAATGCCACACTGGGATGAGTGCCTCACTGGGAGGAGTGCCACACTAGGAGGAGTGCCACATTCACAGGATCGCCATACTAGGAGTGCCAAATTGGGAGTAGTACCAAACTAGGAGTAGTGCCACACTGGGAGGAGTGCCACATTCAGAAGAATGCCAAACTTGGAGAATTGCCATACTGGTAGGAATGGCACACTAGAAGGAATGCCACAATGGGAGTAGTGCCACAATGGGAATAGTGCCACACTGGGAGGAGTGCCACACTGGGAGGAGTGCTACATTGGGAGTAGTGCCATACAAAGAGGAGTGCCACACTGATAGGAGTGCCATGGTGGGAGGAATGCCACATTGGGAGGAGTGCCACTCTGGGAGCTGTGCCACACTAAGAGGAGTGCCATACTGAAAAAAGTCCTAAACTGGGAGTACTGCCACACTGGCAGGAGGGTTATAATAGGAGTGCCACACTGTGAGCAGTGTAACAATGGGAGGAGTACCACACTGGAAGGAGTGCCATACTAGGAGTGCCACATTGATAGGATTGCCATACTAGGAGTGCCATATTGGGAGGTGTGTAACACTGGGAGAGGTGCCATACTTTGAGGAGTTCCACATTGGGAGGAGTGCCAAACTTGGAGGAGTGCCATCCTGGGAGAAGTGGCACACTAGAAGGAGAGCCACAATGGGAGTAGTGCCACACTGGGACGAGTGCCACACTAGGAGTGCCACACTGGGAGTAGTGCTATAATAGTAGTGCTATAATAGAAGTTCCATACTAGGAGTGCCACATTGGGAGGAGTGCCGCACTAGGAGGAGCGCCAGAGTCAGGAGTGCCACATTTCGAGGAGTGACACATTGGGAGTAGTGCCACACTTGGAAGAATGCCTCACCAGGTGGAGTGCCACACTGGGAGTAGTGCCACACTGGGGCGAGTACCACACTAGGAGGAGTGCCACACTGGGAGTAGTGCTATAATAGGAGTTCCATACTAGGAGTGCCACATTGGGAGGAGTGTCAAACTGAGAGTAGTGCCACACTGGGAGGAGTGCCACTTTGAGAGGAATGCTACACTGGGAGGAGTGCCAGACATGGAGGTGCGACATACTGAGAGGAGTGGCACACTAGGAGTGCCACTATGGGAGAAGTGCCACACTGGGAGGAGTACCGAACTGGGAAGAGTGCTACACTGGGAGGAGTGCCACACTGGGAGGAGTGAGATACTGGGAGGAGTGCCAAAGTAGGAGGAGTGCCACAGTGGGAGGAGTGCCACAATGAAAGGAGCGCTACACATGGAGGAGTTCCACATTGGGAGGAGTTCCACACTGAAAGGAGTGCTACACTGGGAAGAGTGCCACACTAGGAGGAGTGCCGCACTGGGAGGAGTGTCATACTGATAGGAGTGCCACATTGAGAGGAGTGCCACACGAGGAGTAGAGCCATACTAGGATAAGTGCCACACTGGGAGTAGTGCCACACTTGGAGGAGTGCAATACTATGAGTGCCACACTGGGAGGAGTATCACACTGGGAGGAGTACCATTCTGGGAAAAGTGCCACAATGGGATGAGTGCTACACTGAGAGTATTGCCTTAACAGGAGTGCGACACTGGGCGGAGTGCTACACTGGGAGGAGTGCTAAACTGGGAGGAGTGCCACAATGGGAGTAGTGCCACACTGAGGAGTGTCACTAGGAGTGCCATACTAGGAGTGCCACGTTGGGAGGAGTGTCTCAATGGGAGTAGTGCCACATTGGGAGGAGTCCTACACTGGGAGTAGTGCTACACTGGGAGGAGTGCCATACTATGAATGCCACACTGGGAAGATTGCCACACTTGGAGTAGTGCCACACTAGGAGGAGTACCACACTGGGAGTAGTGCCACACTAGGAGAAGTGTCACACTGGGAGGAGTGCTACACTGGGAGGAGTGACACACTGGGAGGAGTGCCATACTAGGAGTGATACACTGGAAGGCGTGCCACATTGGGAGGAGTGCCACACTATGAGAGCTACGCTAGGAGGAGTGCCACACTGAGATGAGTGCCATAAAGAGAGTGCCACACTGGGAGGAGTGCTACACTGAAAGGAGTGGTACACTGGGAGTAGTGCCACAGTGGAAGCAGTGCCATACTAGGAGTGCCACACTGGTAGGAGTGACACACTAGGAGTATTGCCACACTGGGAGTAGTGCAACACTGGGAGGAGTACCACGCTAGGATGAATGCTACACTGGGAGTAGTGCCACACTGGGAGGAGTGCCACATTTGGAGGAGTGTCACACGGTGAGGAGTGCCATCCTTGGAGGATCGCCATACTGGGAGGAGTGCCGCACTAGGAGGAGTGCCAGAGTCAGGAGTGCCACACTTCGAGGAGTTACACACTGGGAGTAGTGCCACAATTGGCAGAATGCCATACTAGGAGGAGTGACACACTGTCAGAAGTTCCACACTGGGAGCAGTGCCACACTAGGAGGAATGTCATACAGGGATGAGTGCCACACTAGGTGGAGTGCCACACTGGGAGTAGTGCCACACTGTGACGAGTGCCAAACTAGGCGGATTGCCACACTAGGAGGAGTGCCACACTTGGAGGAGTGTTACAATGGGAGGAGTGCCCCACTTGGAGTAGTGCCGCACTAGGAAGAATGCCACATTGAGAGGAGTGCCACATTAAGAGGAGTGCCACACTGGGAGAAGTGCCATACTGGAAGGAATGCCATACTAGGAGTGCCATACTGGGAGTAGTGCCTCACTAGGAGGGCCACGCGGGGAGGAGTGCCACACTGCGAAGAGTGCCACACTGACAAGAGTGCCACACTAGGAGTACCACACTGGAAGGAGTGCCACATTGGGAAGAGTGCAACATTGAGAGGAGTGCCACACTGGGTGGAGTGCCATACTGGGAGGAGTGCTACACTGGGAGGAGTGCCATACTTGGAGTGACACATTTGGAGGAGTGCCATACTGGGAGTAGTGCCACACTGGGAGGAGTGCCACAATGGAAGGAGTGCTACAGTAGGAGTGCCACACTGAGAAAAGTGCCATACTAGGAATGCCACACTGGGAGGAGTGTTAAACTGGGAGTGATACACTGGGAGGAGTGCTACGATGGGAATATCACACTGGGAGGAGTGCCACACTGGGAGGAGTGCTACACTGGTAGGAGTGCTCCACCGGGAGTGCCACACTGGGAAGAGTGCCATACGAGGAGTGCCACACCAGGAAGAGTGCCACACTGGGAGGAGTGCCACTCATGAAGGAGTGCTACACTGGGAGGAGTGCCACACTAAAAGAAGTGCCATACTAGGGGTGTCACACTGTGAGGAAGTCTACACCGGGAGGAGTGCCACACTGGGAGGAGTGCTATACTGGGAGTGTCACACAGGGAGAAGTGCCACACTGGGTGTAGTACCACACTGGGAGGAGTGCCACACCAGGAGGAGTGGTACACTAGGAGTGCCACACTAAGAGGAGTGCCATACTAGAAATGCCACACTGGGAGTAGTGATACACTGGGAGGAGTGATGCACTGGGAGGAATGCTACATTGGGAGGAGTACCACACTGGGAGGAGTGCCATACTAGGAGTGCCACACTGGGCGGAGTGCCACACTGGGAGGAGTGCCACACTGGGAGTGCCTCACTGGGAGGAGTGCCATACTAGGAGTGCCACACTGGGATTGATGCCACACTGGGAGGAGTGCCACACTTGGAGGAGTGCCACACTTGGAGGAGTGCTGCACTGGGAGCAGTGCCACACTGGGAGGAGTGCCATACTAGGGGTGCCACACTGTGAGAAGTTTTGCACTAGGAGGAGTGCCGCACCCTTCTGCATGATCACTCATCATCTTTTTCACTCCATCTTTCCACATCCAATTTGGTCTCCCACTTCTCCTCGTTCCCTCCACCTCTGACACATATATCCTCTTGGTCAATCTTTCCTCACTCATTCTCTCCAAATGACCAAACCATTTCAAAACACCCTCTTCTGCTCTCTCAACCACACTCTATTACCACACATCTCTCTTCCTCTATTATTACTTACTCGGTCAAACCACCTCACACCGCATTCTTAGAGTAGTGGCGCACTAGGAGGAGTGCCACACTGAGTGGAATGCCACACTAGCAGGAATGTCATACTAGGACTAGTGCCGCACTGGGATGAGTGCCACACTGGGAGGAGTGCCACACGGAGTAGTGCCATACTGAGAGGAGTGCCACACTGGGAGTGCCATACTGGAAAGATTGCCACACTAAGAGTAGCGCCACACTGGGAGTAGTGCCACACTAGGAGGAATGAGAGATTGGGAGGAGTGCCACACTGGGAGTAGTACCACACTGGGAGCAGTGCCATACTGGAGGAGTGCCACACAAGAGGAGTGCCAAACTTGAAGTAGTGCCACACTAGGAGGAGTGCCAAACTGGGAGGAGTGCCACGCTGGGAGGAGTGCCACACTGGGAGATTTGTCATTCTGGGAGGAGTGTCAAACTGGGAGGAGTTCCACAGTGCGAGGAATTCAACGGTGGGAGGAGTGCCACAGTAGGAGGAGAGCCACACTGAGATGACTGCCACACAAGGAGGAGTGCCACACAGGAAGGAGTGCCACAGTGGGAGAATGCCACACTAGGAGGAACGCCACACTGAAAGGAGTGCCACATTGGCAAGAGTGCCACACTGGGAGGAGTGCCAAACTAGGAGGAGTGCCCTACAGGGAGGAGTGCCTCACTAAGATGGGTGCCACATTAGGAGGAGTGCGACACGGGGAGGAGTGCCACACTGGAAGGAGTGTTACACTGGGAGTATTGCCACAATAGCAAGAATGCCACATTATGAGGAGTACCACGCTAGGAGCAGTGCCAACCTGGGAGGAGTGCCACAATGAGAGGAGTGCCACACTAGAAGGAATCTCACACTGGGAGTAGTGCCATACTGGGAGGAGTGCCACACTGGGAGGAGTGGCAATCTGGGAGGAGTGCCATACTGGATGGAGTGACACTAGGAGGAGTGCCATACTGCAGGGAGTGCTACATTAGGAGTGCCAAATTGGGAAAAGTGCCACACTGGGGTGAGTTACACTGGGAGGAGTGCCACACTGGGAGTAGTGCCACAATAGCAGGAATGCACATTATGAGGAGTGCCACGCTAGGAGGAGTGCCAATCTGGGAGGAGTGCCACAATGAGAGGAGTGCCACACTAGAAGGAATCTCACACTGGGAGTAGTGCCATACTGGGAGGAGTGCCACACCGGGAGGAGTGGCAATCTGGGAGGAGTGCCATACTGGATGGATTGACACACTAGGAGGAGTGCCATACTGCGAGGAGCTCTAAATTAGGAGGATTGCCACAGTGGGAGTAGTGCCACAATGGAAAGAGTGCAACAGTGGGAGGAGTGCTACACTGGGAGAAGTGCGACACTGGGAGGAGTGCCATACCAGAGGTGCCACACTGGGAAGAGTGCCAAACTGGAAGGATTGCCACTCTGGAAACAGTGCTATACTAGGAGTGCCATAATGGGAGGAGTGCTACACTGGGAGGAGTACTACACTGAGTGCTACACTGGGAGTGCCATACTAGGATTGCCACACTGGGAGGAGTGCCACACTGGGAGTACCGCCACATTTGGAGGAGTGCCACACTGGGAGTAGTGTTACAATAGGAGTGCCACACTGGGAGGAGTGCCATAATATGAGTGCCACACTGGGAGGAGTGCCACACTAGGAGGAGTGCCATACTTGGAGGAATGCTACACTGGGAGGAGTGCCACATTGGGAGGAGATCCACACCGGGATGAGTGCCCCACTAAGAGGGTTGCCACACTAGGGGGAATATCAGTCTGGAAGGAGTGCCACACTAGGAGGAGTGCCACACTGAGAGTAAAGCCACACTGAGAGGATTGCCACACTGGGAGGAGTGACACTAGAAGGAGTGCCACACTCAGAGGAATGCCACATTGGGAGGAGTGCCACACGGGAGGAGTGCCAAGCTGAGAGGAGTGTCACACTGGGAGGCATGTCAAACTTGGAGTAGTGCCACACTGGGAGTGAGTGCCACTCTGGGATGAGTGCCACACTAGGAGGACTGCCATCATGGGAGGAGTGCCACACTAGGAGTGGCATACTGGGAGGAGTGCCACAATGGGAGGAGTGCTACACTGGGAGGAGTGCTACACTGAAAGGAGTGCTGCACTGGGAGGAGTCCCACACTGAGAGGAGTGCCATAATAGCAGTGCCGCACTGGGAGGAGTGCCACACTAAGAGGAATGTCACACTGGGAGGAGTGCTTCACTGGGAGGAGTGCCATACAAGGAGTGCCACGCTGGGATAAGTCCCAAACTGGGAGAAGTGCCAAACTGGGAGGAGTGTTACACTGGGAGGAGTGCCACACTGGAAGTACTGAAACACTAGTGAGAATGCCACATAGAGAGGAAGGCCATACTTGGAGTATTGCCACACTGGGATTAGTACCACACTGAGAGGAGTGCCACACTGGGAGGAATATCACACTTGGAGTAGTGCCGCAATGGAAGGAGTGCCACACTGGGGGCAGTGCCATAATGGAAGGAGTGCCACACTAAGAGGAGTGCCATACTGGGAGGAGTGCCACACTTGAGGAGTGCCACACTTGAGTGGTGCCACACTTGGAAGAAGCGCCACATTGGAAGGAGTGCCACACTGAGAGGAGTGCCATACTAGAAGTGCCACACTGGGAGGAGTGCTACACAGAGAGGAGAGCTACACTAAGAGTGCTGCACTGGGAGGAGTGCCACACTGGTAGGAGTGCCATACTAGGTGTGCCACACTGGGAGGAGTGCCATGCTAGGTGTGCCACACTGGGAGTAGTGACACGGGGAAGAGTGCCGCACTGGAAGGAGTGCCACACTGGGAGGAGTGCCACAATGGGAGTACCGCCACACTTGGAGGAGTGCCATACTGGGAGGAGTGCTACATTGGGAGGAGTGCCACAGAGGGACGAGTGTCATAATATGAGTGCCACACTGGGAGGAGTGCCACACAGGGTGGAGTGCCATACTTGGAGGAATGCTACACTGTGAGGAGTGCCACACTGTGAAGAGTCTCACTGAGAGGAGTACCCCACTGAGAGGGTTGCCACACTAGGAGGAATATCAGTCTGGAAGCAGTGCCACACTGGGAGGAGTGCCACACTGAGAGGAATGAAACACTGAGAGGATTGCCACACTGGGAGGAGTGATACTGGAAGGAGTGTCACACTCAGATGAATGCCATATTGGGAGAAGTGCCACACTGGGAGGAGTGCCAAGCTGAGAGGAGTGCCACACTGGGAGGAATGTTAAACTTAGAGTAATACCACACTGGGAGGAGTGCCACTCTATGAGGAGTGCCACACTAGGAGTGCCATCATAGGAGGAGTGCCACACTAGGAGTGGCATACTGGGAGAAGTGCCACACGGAGAGTAGTGCCACACATTTTGAGGAGTGCCACACTGGGAGGAGTGCCATACTAGGAGTGCCTCAATGGGAGGAGTGCTACACTGGGAGGAGTGATACACTGAAAGGAGTGCTGCACTGGGAGGAGTCCCACACTGAGAGGAGTGCCATACTAGCAGTGCCACACTGGGAGGAGTGCCACTCTCTGAGAAATGTCACACTGGGAGGAGTGCTTCACTGAGAGGAGTGCCATACAAGGAGTGCCACGCTGGGAGAAGTCCTAAACTGGGAGAAGTGCCTCACTGGGAGGAGTGCCTCACTTTGGAGGAGTGGTACACTGTGAGAAGTGCAACATTGGGAGGAATGTCACCCTGGGAGGAGTGCCAAAGTAGGAATAGTGTTACACTGGGAGGAGTGCCACACTGGGAGTAGTGAAACACTAGCGGGAGTGCCACATGGGCCATACTTGGAGGATTGCCGCACTGGGATGAGTGCCACACTGAGAGGAGTGTCACAATGGGACGAATGTCACTTCGAGTAGTGCCACATTGGGAGGAGTGCTACACTGGGATCAGTGCCATACTGGGAGGAGTGCCACGCTAAGAGAAGTGCTATACTGGGAGGAGTGCCACACTGGGAGGAGTGCCTAATTTGGAGTTGTGTCACATTGGAAGAAGCGCCACATTGGTAGGAGTGCCACACTGGTAGGAGGGCCATACTAGAAGTGTCACACTGGAAGGAGTGCTACACAGAGAGGAGAGCTAAACTAAGAAGAGTGCTGCACTGGGAGGAGTGCCACAATGGGAGGAGTGCCATACTAGGTGTGCCACACTTTGAGGAGTGCCATGCTACGTGTGCCACACTGGCAGTAGTGTCACATGGGGAAGAGTGCCACACTGGGAGGAGTGCCACACTGGAAACAGTGCCATACTAGAAGTGCCACACTGGGAGGAGTGCTACACTGGGAGAAGTGCTACACTGAGAGGACTGATGCACTGGGAGGATTGCAACACTGGGAGGAATGCTAAACTTGGAAGAGTTCCACACTGGAAGGAATGCCATACTAGGAGTGCCACACTGGGAGTAATGCCACATTGGGAAGAGTGCCATACACTTGGAGGTGTGCTACACTGGGAGGAGTGCCACACTGGGAGGGGTGCCATACTAGGAGTGCTACACTGGGAAGAATGCCACAATTGGAGGAGTGCCACACTGGGAGGAATGCCACACGATGAGTATCACACTGTGAGGAGTGTCACACAGGGAGTAGTGCCACACTGGGAAGAGTGCGATACTAGGAGTGGCACACTAGGAGGAGTGCCACACTGAGAGTTGTAACACACACGGAGGAGTGCCACATTGGGAGGAGTGCTACACTGGGAGGAGTGCCAAATTGAGGAGTGCCATACTAGGAGTGCCACGCTGGGAGGAGTGCCACATTGGGAGGAGTGCCATACTAGAAGTGCCGCATTGTGAGAATTGCCACACCGGAAGAAGTGCTATACTGGGAGGAGTGCCACACTGGGAAGAGTGCTACACTGGAGAAGTGCCAAACTGGGAGGAGAACCACACTGAGAGGAGTGCCACACTGGGAGGAGAACCAAACTGAGAGGAGTGTTATACTGGGAGGATTGCCACACTGGGAGTAGTGCCACACTAGGAGGAGTGCCACACTTGGAGTAGTGCCATACTGAGAGGAGTGCTACACTGGCATGAGTGCGTCACTGGGAGGAGTGCCATGCTAGGAGTGCCACAGTGGGAGGAGTGCCAAAGTGGGAGGACAGCCACACTCGGAGTGCCATACTAGGAGTACGAAAATGGCAGGAGTGCCACACTGGGAGGAGTGCCATACTGGGAGGAGTGCCTCAGTGGGAGGAGTGCCATACTAGGAGGAGTGCCAAATTGGGAGGACAGCCACACTGGTAGGAGTGCCATACTAGGAGTAGCACACTGGGAGGAGTGCCACACTGGAAGGAGTTCCATACTGGGAGAAGTGCCGCACTGATAGGAGTGCCATACTAGAAGTGCCATATTGAGAGGAGTGCCACACTAGGAAAAGTATCACACTGGGAGGAGTGCCACACTGGGAGAAGTGCCACACTGAGAGGAGTGCCACACTAGAAGGATTGCCACACTTGGAGGAGTGCCAGACTGGGAGGAGGACCATACTGAGAGAAATGCCACCCTGGGAGGACTGTCACCCACAGTGGGCGGACTGTCAAACTGGGAGGAGTGCCTAACTGAGAGGAGTAACATACTGGGAGGAGTGCCAAACTTGGAGTGCAACACTTGGAGTAGTGCCAAACTAGGAGGAGTGCTAGACTGGGAGGATTGCCACACTGAGAGGAGTGCCACACTGGGAGGAATGTCACATTGGGGGAAATGCCAAACTGTGAGAAATGCTACACTAGGGAGAATGCCACATTGTTAAGAGTGCCATACTTGGAGGAGTGGCTCACTGGGAGGAGTGCCAAACTGGGAGGAGTGCCAAGCTGGAAGGAGTGCCACAATGAGAGGGTTGCCGAACTGGGAGAAATATCACTTTGGGAGAATTGCTACACTGGGAGGAGTGCCACACTGAGAGGAGTGCCACACTGTGATGAGTGCCCCATTGGGAGAAATGCCAAACTGGGAGAAATGCCACACTAGAGAAAATGCCACATTGTTAAGAGTGCCATAATTGGAGGAACTGAGAGGAGTGCCACACTGGGAGGAATGTCACAATAGTAGTAGTGCCGTAATGTGAGGAGTGCCACAATGAGAGGAATGCTATACTGGGAGGAGTGTTCCAGTGAGAGGAGTGCCACACTAGGAGGAATGCTATACTGGGAAAAGTGCCACATTAGGAGGAGTGCCACGGTGGGAGTAGTGTCTCACTGGGAGGGGTAACACACTAGTAGTAGTGTTACACGGGAAGGATTGCCACACTGGAAGTAGTGCCACACTAGGAGGAATGCCACATTGGGAGGAGTGCCACACTGGGAGGAGTGAAACACTGGAAGCAGTGCCATACTAGGAGTATCACACTTGGAGGAGTGCCATACGGAAAGTAGTGCCACACCAGGAGGAGTGACAAACTGGGAGGAGTGCCAAGCTGGAAGGAATGCCACAATGAGAGGGTTGCCGAACTGGAAGGAATATTCTGGGAGGAGTGCCACACTGGGAGGAGTGCCACATTGAGATGAGTGCCACACTAGGAAGAGTGCCCTACAAGGATGAGTGCCACACTAGGTGGAGTGCCCTACTAGGAGTAATGCTACCCTTGAAGGAGTGCCACACTGGGAGGAGTGCCCCACTGGCAGCAGTGCCACACTGGGAGGAGTGCCACACTATGAGGAGTGCCATAAGGGAAGTAGTGCCACACTAGGAGGAGTGAAAAACTGGGAGGAGTTCCAAGCTGGAAGGAGTGCCACAATGAGAGGGTTGCCGAACTGGGAGGAATATCACACTGGGAGGAGTGCCACACTGAGAGGAATGGCACACTAGGAAGAGTGCCCTACGGGATGAGTGCCACACTAGATGGAGTGCCCTACTGGGAATAGTGCCACACTTGGAGAAATGCCACACCGAGAGGTGTTCCACACTGGGAGGAATGTCACAATAGTATGACTGCCATACGGGGAGGAGTCCCACACTAGTAGGAGTGCCAGAATGGGAAAAGTGCCACATTGGAAGGAAAGCCACGCTGGGAGGAGTGATACACTGGAAGGAGTGCCACACTGGGATGAATGCCATATTAGGAGTGCCGAACTGCTAGGAGTGCAACACTGGGAGGAGTGCCCCATTGAAAGGAGTGCCATACTAGGAGTGCCACACTGGAAGTAGTGCCTCACTTGGTGGAGTGCCACATTGGAAAAAGTGCCAAACTTGGAGAATTGCCATACTGGGAGGAATGGTACACTTAGAGGTGTGCCACAATGGGAGTAGTGCCATACTGGGATAAGTGCCACACAGGGAGAAGTGCCATACTAGGAAAGCCACAGATGGAGGAGTGCCACACTTGGAGGAGTGCCACATTGGGAGGAGTGCCATACAAGGAGTGCCACACTGGGTGGAGTTACACACTGGTAGTAGTGCCACAATGGAAGGAGTGCCACACTAAGAGGATTGCTACACTAGGAGTGCCACACTGAGATAAGTGCCTTACAGGGAGTGCCAAACTGGGAGTAGTGCCAAAGTGGGAGGAGTGCCACATTGGGAGGAGTGCCAAACTTAGAGGAATGCCATAGTGGGAGGAGAGGCACATTAGGAGTAGTAGCACAATGGGAGTAGTGCCACACTGGGAGGAGTGCCGCATTGGGAGGAGTGCCACATTTGGAGGAGTGCCGCATTGGGAGGAGTGCCATACTAGGAGTGCCACAATGGGTGGAAATACACACTGGGAGTAGTGCCACAATGGAAGGAGTGCCACACTAAGAGGAGTGCTACGCTAGGAGTGCCACACTGAGGAGTGCCATACATGGAGTGCCAAACTTGGAGTAGTGCCACACTGGGAGGAGTGCTACATTGGGGAGTGCCACAATAGGAGTGCCACATTGGGAGGAGTGCCGTACTTGGAGGAGTGCCATACTGGGAAGAGCGGCACATTAGGAGTAGTGCCTCACTGGGAGTAGTGCCACACTGGGAGGAATGCCACATTGGGAGGAGTGCCACACTAGGAGTGCCACATTGGGAGGAGTACCACACTGGAAGGAGTGCTACACTGGGAGTGGTGCCACAATGGAAGGAGTGCCACACTAGGAGGAGTGTTACACTAGGAGTGCTGTACTGAGAGGGATGCCATAGGGGTAGTGCCAAACTGGGAGTAGTGCCACACTGGGAGGAGTGCCACATTGGGAGGAGTGACGCACTGTGAGGAATGCCACGCTGGGAGGATTGACACAATGGAAGGAGTGCTACACAAGGAGGAGTGCCACAACGGAAGGAGTGCCCCACTAATAGGAGTGCTACACTAGGAGTGCCACACTGAGAGGAGTGCCATACAGGGAGTGCCAAACGGGGAGTAGTGCCACACTGGGAGGAGTGCCACATTGGGAGGAGTGCCAAACTTGGAGGGGTGCCATACTGGGAGGAGTGGCACACTAGTACTGGTACAATAGGAGTAGTGCCACACTGGGAGTAGTGCCACACTAGGAGGAGTGCCACATTAAGAGGAGTGCCATACTAGGAGTGCCACACTGGAGGAGTACCACACTGGGAGTGGTGCCACAATGGAAGGAGTGCCACACTAGGAGTGCTACACTAGGAGTGCTGCACTGAGAGGGATGCCATAGGGGTAGTGCCAAACTGGGAGTAGTGCCACACTGGTAGGAGTGCCACATTGGGAGGAGTGACGCACTGTGAGGAATGCCACGGTGGGAGGATTGCCACACTGGGAGGAGTGACACACTGGGAGGAGGGCCACACTAGGAGGAGTGCCATACTGAAAGGAGTGCCACATTAGATTGATTTCCAAACCGGAACTAGTGCCATACTGGGAGGAGTGCAACAATGGGAGGCGTGCTACACTAGGAAGATTGCCACACTGGGAGTAGTGCTACACTGGAGGGGAGTGCCACACGGGGAGTAGTGGCAAAGTAGGAGGAATGCCATATTGGGAGGAGTGCCACACATTCAGAAGTGCCACACGGGAAGGAGTGCCACATTAGGAGTTCCATACAGGGAGGATTGCCACATTAGGACGAGTGCCACACATGTCGAAGTGCCACACCGGGAGGAACCCACACTAAAAGGTGTACCACACGGGGGATTGTCACGCCGGAAATAGTGCCACACTGGGAGGAATGACACACTGCAAGGAGTGCCACACTTTCAGGAGTGAGACAAGGAGAGGAGTGCCACACTAGGAGTTCCATATAAGGAGGAGTGCAACTAGGTGGAGTGCCACACTAGGAGTAATGCCACGGTTACAGGTTTGCCAAACTGGGAGGAGTGCCATACTGGGAGGTTTGCCACACTGAAAAGAGTGCTACACTGGGAGGGTGCCACAATGAGTAGTGCCACACTCGGAGGAGTGTAACACTGAGAGGAGTGCCACACGGGGAGGATCGCCACACTAGGAGTTCCATACAGGGAGGATTGCCACATTAGGAGTGCCACACTCGGAGGAGTGACACACTGGGATGAGTGCCACAGTGAGAGGACTGCCACAATGGTAGGAGTGCCACACTTGGAGGAGTGCCACAAGGGAAGAGTGAATCACTGGAAGGAGTGCCATACCAGGAGTGCCACACTGGGAGAAGTGCCACATTGGAAGGAGTGCCACACTACGAGGAGTGCCACACTAGCAGGAGTGCCACACTAGAAGGAGTGCTACATTGAGAGAAGTGCCACTCTAGGAGGAATGCCACACTGGGAGGAGTGCCAAACGTTGAGTACCACAATAGGAGGAGTGCCATGCAGGGAGGAGTGCCACACTAGGTGCAGAGCTACACTGAGAGCAGTGCCACACTGGGAGGAGTGCCACACTGGGAGGAGTTTTACAATGGGAGTAGTGCCACACAAGGAGTAGTGCCACACTAGGAGGATTGCCATATTGGGAGGAGTGCCACATATGTCGAAGTGCCACACTGTGAGGAGTGCCACAATGAGAGGAGTACCACATGGGGAATGTCAAACCGGGAATAGTGACACTAGGAGGAATGCCACACTAAGAGGAGTGCCACACATTCAGGAGTGCCACACGGGGAGGAGTGCCACATAAGAAGGAGTTCCATACAGGGAGGATTGCCACATTAGGACGAGTGCCACACATGCAGTGTCACACTGGGAGGAACCCACACTAAAGGGAGTGCCACATGGGGGGATTGTCACACCGGAAATAGTGCCACACTGGGAGTCATGCCACACTACAAGGAGTGCCACACTTTCAGGAATGAGACACGGAGAGGAGTGCCACACTAGGAGTTCCATATAAGGAGGAGTGCAACACTAGGTGGAGTGTCACACTAGTAGTAGTGCCACAGTAAGAGGTTTGCTAAACTAGGAGTGCCATACTGGGAGGAGTGCCACACTGAAAAGAGTGCTACACTGGGAGGAGTGCCACAATGAATAGTGCCACACTCGGAGGAGTGTCACACTGAGAGGAGTGCCACACGGGGAGGATCGCCACACTAGGAGTTCCATACAAGGAGGATTGCCACATTGGGAGTAGTGCCACACATGTCGAGGTGCCAGACTGGGAGGAGTGCCACACTAAGAGGAGTGCCACAAGGGGGATTGTCACAGCGTTAATAGATCCACACTGGGAGGAATGCCACACTGGGAAGAGTGACAAACTTTCAGGAGTGACAAACGGGGAAGAGTGCTACACTAGGAGTTCCCTACATGGAGTGCCACACTAGGTGGAGTGCCACACTAGTAGTAGTGCCACAATAAGAGGTTTGCAAAACTGGGAGGAGTGCCATACTGGGAGGAGTGCCACACTGAAATGAGTGCTACAGTAGGAGTGCCACACTGTGGGAGTGCCAATTGGGAATAGTGCAACATTAAGAGGAGTGCCACACTGGGAGGAGTGCCATACTTTAAGGAATGCCACACTGAAACGAGTGCTACACTGGGAGGAGTGAAACACTGGCAGGTGTGCCACACTGGGAGGAGTGCCAAACTGAGAGTATTGTCACACTAGAAGGAATGCCACATTAGGAGGAGTGCCACACTTGGAGAATTGCTACGCTGGGAGGAGTGCCACACTGAGAGAAATACAACGCTGGAAGAATTGTAACACCGGGAGCAGTGCCACACTTGAAAGAATGCCACACTGGAGGGAGTGCCTCACTGTCAAGAGTGCCGCACTGGAAGGAGTGCCTCACTGTCAGGAGTGCCACACTGGAAGGAGTGCCTCACTAGGAGGATTGCCACACAGGGAGGAGTGCTACACTAGGTGTAGTGCCACACTAGGAGTAGTGCCATACTAGGAGTGCCACACGGGGAGGAGTGCCACATTGGGGAGAATGGCCACACGGGGAGGAGTGCCACATTGGGGAGAATGGCCACACTGAGAGGAGTGACACACTAGGAGTGCCACACTGGAAGGAGTGCCACATTGGGAAAAGTGCAACACTGGGAGGAGTGCCACACTGGGAGGAATGCCTCACTGGGAGGAGTGCCACACTGAAAGGTGTGCCAAACTGGGAAGAGTGCCACACAATTGGGAGTGTCATACAGGGAGAAATGCCACACTTGGTGAAGTGTCACACTGGGAGTAGTGCCACAGTGGGTGGAGTGTAACACTGGAAGGAGTGTTACACTGGCAGGAGTGCCAAACTGGGAATGCCATATCAGGAGGAGTGCCACACTTGGAAAAGTGCCACACTAGGAGGATTGCCACACTGAGAAGAGTGCCACAGTAGGAGGAATGTCACACCGGGAGTAGTGCTACAATGGGAGGAATGCCACACTTGGAGTAGTGCCACAGTGTAAGGAGTGCCACACTGGGAGGAGTGTAACACTAGGAGGAGTGCCATATAGGGAGGAGTGCCACACTGAGAGTAGGGCCATACTGGGAGCATTGCCACACTAAGAGAAATGTTATAATGGGAGGAGTGCCACACTGGGAGTAGGGCCACACTAGGAGGAATGCCACATTGGGAGGAGTGCCACGCTGAGAGGAAAGCCACATTAGGATGAGTGCCATACTGGGTGGAATGCCACAGCAGGAGTGCCATACTGGGAGTATTGCCACACTAAGACTAGTGCCACACCGGGAGCTGTGCCACACTGGGATGTGCCACACTAAGAGGAGTGCCACATTGGAAGGAGGGCCACACTGCGAAGAGTGCCACACTGGCAGGAGTGCTACACTGGGAGGAATTCCACACTGGGAGGAGTGCCACACTGTAAGAAGTGCCACATTGGGAAGAGTGCAGCACAAGGAGAAGTGCCATACAGGGAGAAGTGTCACACTAGGTGGAGTGTCAAACTGGGAGCAGTGCCACACTGGGTGGAGTGTAACACTGGGAGGAGTGTTACACTGGGAGGATTGCCAAACTGAGAGTAGCGCCAAACTAGGAGGAATGCCACATTAGGAGGAGTGCCAAACTTTAAGAAGTGCCACACTGGGAGGATTGCCACACTGAGAGGAGTGCCAGAGTGTGAGGAATGTCACACCGGGAGTAGTGCCACACTGGGAGGAATGCCACACTTGGAGTAGTGTCACAGTCAGGAGTGCCACACCTCGAGGAGTGCCATACTACGAGGAGTGCCATACAGGTGGGTTGTCACACTTGAAATAGTGCTACAGTGGGAGAAATGCCACACTAGGCCCAGTGCCAAACTGGGATTAGTGCAACAGTGGTATGAGTGCCACACTGGGAGAAGTGTTACAATGGGAGGAGTGCCACACTGGGAATGGTGCCACACTGGGAGGATTGCCACATTTGGAGGAGTGCCAAAATGAGGGGAGTGCCACACTGGGAGGAGTGCGTTACTGGAAGTGCCGCACTAGGAACAGTGCCACACTAGGAGTGCCACATTGAGAGGAGTGCCACACTGGGAGAAGTGCCACACTGAGAGGAGTGCCACACTGGAAGGAGTGCCACACGGGAAGGAGTGCCACACTGGAAAGTGCCACACTGCGAGGAGTGCC
Source organism: Panulirus ornatus (assembly GCF_036320965.1). Classification (NCBI taxonomy): domain Eukaryota; kingdom Metazoa; phylum Arthropoda; class Malacostraca; order Decapoda; family Palinuridae; genus Panulirus; species Panulirus ornatus. The sequence continues at coordinate 30,308,797 of NC_092237.1, forward strand.
AAACTGGGAGGAATGCCACACTGGTAGGAGTGATTCACTGTAAGGAGTGACACACTGGGAAGAGCGCAACACAAAGAGGAGTGCCATACAGCTAAAAGTGCCACACTAGGTGGAGTGCCACACTGGTAGTAGTTCCACATTGGGAGGAGTGTAACACTGGAAGAAGTGGTACACTGTTAGGAGTGCCACACTGGGAGTAGTGCCACACTAGGAGGAATGCCACTTTGGGAGGAGTGCCAAACATCGAGGAGTGCCATACTGGTAGGAGTGCCACACTAGGAGGAGTGTCTTAATTATAGTAGTGCGACACTGGGAGGAGTGCCAACGTGAAAGGAGTGCTACACTGGGAGGAGTGAACCACTGGGAGGAATGCCACACTGGGTGGATTGCCACACTGGGAGGAGTGCTACACTGGGAGAAGTGCCATACTAGGAGTGCCACAGGGGAGGAGTGCCATACTTGGAGTAGTACCATACTGGGAGGAGTGCCACACTGGGAGGAGTGCTGCACTGGGAGGAGTGCCATACTAGGAGTGCCACACTGGGAGGAGTGCCATACTAGGAGTTCCACACTGGGAGGAGTTCCACACTTGGAGGAGTGCCACACTGGGAGGAGTGCTGCACTGGGAGGAGTGCCATTCTTGGAGGATTGCTACACTGGGAGTAGTGCAACACTGGGATGAGTGCCTTACTAGGAATGCCACATCGGGAGTAGTGCTATACTGGGGGAGTGCTACACTGGGAGGAGTACCATACTGGGAGGTGTGCCATACTAGGAGTGCTACACTGGGAGGAGTGCCACACAGGGAGGAGTGCCTTACTTGGAGGAGTACCACACTGGGAGGAGTGCCACACTGGGAGGAGTGCTACACTGGGAGGAGTGATACACTGGGAGGAGTACCATACTGGGAGGTGTGCCATACTAGGAGTGCCACACTGGGGGAGTGCCACACAAGCAGGAGTGCCATACTTGGAGAAGTACAACACTGGGATGAGTGCCACACTGGGAGGAGTGCTACACATGGGAGGAGTGCCTCGAGGAGTGCCACACTGAGGAGTGCCACACTGGAGTGCCACACTTGGAGAAGTGCCACATGGGAGGAGTGCTACATGGAGGAGTGCCACAACGGAGGTGCCAACATTGGGAGGAGTGCCAACTTGGAGGAGTGCCATGCGTGGAGAAGAGCGCACATTGGGAGGATGCCTCACTAGGGAGTAGTGCCATACTGGAGGAATGCCACACTGGGAGGAGTGCCACACTGGAGGTAGTGCCACATTGGGAGAGTGCCACACTGGAAGGAGTGCCACACTGGGAGGATGCCACATGGAAGGAGTGCCACACTAGGAGGAGTGTACACTAGGAGTGCTCACTGGAGGATTGCCACACTAGGGAGGATGCCAGAACTGGGAGAGTGCCATACTTGGAGGAGTGCTACATGGGAGGAGTGACGCACTAGGATGCCACACTGGGAGTATTGCACACTGGAGGAGTGCTACACATGGAGGAGTGCCACAACTGGAAGGAGTCCCACACTAGGAGAGTGCACATATGGAGTGCCACACTTGGAGGAGTGCCATACAGGGAGTGCCACACGGGGACGTAGTGCCACACTGGGAGGAGGGCCAACTATAGGAGGAGTGCCACACTTGGAGAGGTGCCCATCAGCTGGGAGAGTGCACACATTAGGTGACAATAGGAGTAGTGCCACACTGGGAGTAGTGCCCATCAGGAGGAGTGCCACATTGAAGAGGAGTGCCACACTAGGAGTGCCACATGGAGGAGTACCACACTGGGAGTGGGCCACAATGGAAGGAGTGCCACACTGGAGTGCTACACTGGAGGCTGCACTGAGAGGGTGCCATATGTGTAGTGCCAAACTGGAGAGTGCCACACTGGATAGGAGTGCCACATTGGGAGGAGTGCCACTGTGAGGAATGCCACGGTGGGAGGATTGCCACACTGGGAGGAGTGAGGACACACTGGAGGAGGGCCACACTAGGAGGAGTGCCATACGAAAGGAGTGCCACATTAGAGTGTCTCCAAACGGAACTAGTGCCATACTGGGAGGAGTGCAACAATGGGAGGCGTGCTACACTAGGAGATTGCACACTGGGAAGAGTGCTACACTGGAGGGAGAGTGCCACACGGGGAGTAGTGCCAATGAGAGGAATGCCATATGGGAGGAGTGCCACACATTCAGAAGTGCCACACGGGAAGGAGTGCCACACTAGGAGTTCCACTACAGGGAGGATTGCCACATTAGGGACGAGTGCCACACATGTCAAGTGCACACTGGGAGGATCCCACACTGAAAGGTGTACCACACGGGGATTGTCACCTGGAAATAGTGCCACACTGGAGGAATGCACACTGCAAGGAGTGCCACTTTCAGAGTGCACACAGGAGAGGAGTGCCACACTAGGAGTTCCATATAAGGAGGAGTGCAACTGAGTGGAGTGCCACACTAGGAGTAATGCCACGGTACAGGTTTGCCAAACTGGGAGGAGTGCCATACTGGGAGTTTGCCACACTGAAAAGAGTGCACACTGGGAGGATGCCACAATGAGTAGTGCCACACTCGGAGGAGTGTAACATGAGAGGAGTGCCACACGGGGAGGATCGCCACACTAGGAGTTCCATACAGGGAGGATTGCCACATTAGGAGTGCCACACTCGGAGGAGTGACACACTGGATGGTGCCACAGTGAGAGGACTGCCACAATGGTAGGAGTGCCACACTTGGAGGAGTGCCACAAGGGAAGAGTGAATCACTGGAAGGAGTGCCATACCAGAGTGCCACACTGGGAGAAGTGCCACATTGGAAGGAGTGCCACACTACGAGGAGTGCCACACTAGCAGGAGTGCCACACTAGAAGGAGTGCTACATTGAGAGAAGTGCCACTCTAGGAGGAATGCCACACTGGGAGGAGTGCCAAACGTTGATGTACCACAATAGGAGGAGTGCCATGCAGGGAGGAGTGCCACACTAGGTGCAGAGCTACACTGAGAGCAGTGCCACACTGGGAGGAGTGCCACACTGGGAGGAGTTTTACAATGGGAGTAGTGCCACACAAGGAGTAGTGCCACACTAGGAGGATTGCCATATTGGGAGGAGTGCCACATATGTCGAAGTGCCACACTGTGAGGAGTGCCACAATGAGAGGAGTACCACATGGGGAATGTCAAACCGGGAATAGTGACACTAGGAGGAATGCCACACTAAGAGGAGTGCCACACATTCAGGAGTGCCACACGGGGAGGAGTGCCACATAAGAGGAGTTCCATACAGGGAGGATTGCCACATTAGGACGAGTGCCACACATGCAGTGTCACACTGGGAGGAACCCACACTAAAGGGAGTGCCACATGGGGGGATTGTCACACCGGAAATAGTGCCACACTGGGAGTCATGCCACACTACAAGGAGTGCCACACTTTCAGGAATGAGACACGGAGAGGAGTGCCACACTAGGAGTTCCATATAAGGAGGAGTGCAACACTAGGTGGAGTGTCACACTAGTAGTAGTGCCACAGTAAGAGGTTTGCTAAACTAGGAGTGCCATACTGGGAGGAGTGCCACACTGAAAAGAGTGCTACACTGGGAGGAGTGCCACAATGAATAGTGCCACACTCGGAGGAGTGTCACACTGAGAGGAGTGCCACACGGGGAGGATCGCCACACTAGGAGTTCCATACAAGGAGGATTGCCACATTGGGAGTAGTGCCACACATGTCGAGGTGCCAGACTGGGAGGAGTGCCACACTAAGAGGAGTGCCACAAGGGGGATTGTCACAGCGTTAATAGATCCACACTGGGAGGAATGCCACACTGGGAAGAGTGACAAACTTTCAGGAGTGACAAACGGGGAAGAGTGCTACACTAGGAGTTCCCTACATGGAGTGCCACACTAGGTGGAGTGCCACACTAGTAGTAGTGCCACAATAAGAGGTTTGCAAAACTGGGAGGAGTGCCATACTGGGAGGAGTGCCACACTGAAATGAGTGCTACAGTAGGAGTGCCACACTGTGGGAGTGCCAATTGGGAATAGTGCAACATTAAGAGGAGTGCCACACTGGGAGGAGTGCCATACTTTAAGGAATGCCACACTGAAACGAGTGCTACACTGGGAGGAGTGAAACACTGGCAGGTGTGCCACACTGGGAGGAGTGCCAAACTGAGAGTATTGTCACACTAGAAGGAATGCCACATTAGGAGGAGTGCCACACTTGGAGAATTGCTACGCTGGGAGGAGTGCCACACTGAGAGAAATACAACGCTGGAAGAATTGTAACACCGGGAGCAGTGCCACACTTGAAAGAATGCCACACTGGAGGGAGTGCCTCACTGTCAAGAGTGCCGCACTGGAAGGAGTGCCTCACTGTCAGGAGTGCCACACTGGAAGGAGTGCCTCACTAGGAGGATTGCCACACAGGGAGGAGTGCTACACTAGGTGTAGTGCCACACTAGGAGTAGTGCCATACTAGGAGTGCCACACGGGGAGGAGTGCCACATTGGGGAGAATGGCCACACGGGGAGGAGTGCCACATTGGGGAGAATGGCCACACTGAGAGGAGTGACACACTAGGAGTGCCACACTGGAAGGAGTGCCACATTGGGAAAAGTGCAACACTGGGAGGAGTGCCACACTGGGAGGAATGCCTCACTGGGAGGAGTGCCACACTGAAAGGTGTGCCAAACTGGGAAGAGTGCCACACAAGGGGGAGTGTCATACAGGGAGAAATGCCACACTTGGTGAAGTGTCACACTGGGAGTAGTGCCACAGTGGGTGGAGTGTAACACTGGAAGGAGTGTTACACTGGCAGGAGTGCCAAACTGGGAATGCCATATCAGGAGGAGTGCCACACTTGGAAAAGTGCCACACTAGGAGGATTGCCACACTGAGAAGAGTGCCACAGTAGGAGGAATGTCACACCGGGAGTAGTGCTACAATGGGAGGAATGCCACACTTGGAGTAGTGCCACAGTGTAAGGAGTGCCACACTGGGAGGAGTGTAACACTAGGAGGAGTGCCATATAGGGAGGAGTGCCACACTGAGAGTAGGGCCATACTGGGAGCATTGCCACACTAAGAGAAATGTTATAATGGGAGGAGTGCCACACTGGGAGTAGGGCCACACTAGGAGGAATGCCACATTGGGAGGAGTGCCACGCTGAGAGGAAAGCCACATTAGGATGAGTGCCATACTGGGTGGAATGCCACAGTAGGAGTGCCATACTGGGAGTATTGCCACACTAAGACTAGTGCCACACCGGGAGCTGTGCCACACTGGGATGTGCCACACTAAGAGGAGTGCCACATTGGAAGGAGGGCCACACTGCGAAGAGTGCCACACTGGCAGGAGTGCTACACTGGGAGGAATTCCACACTGGGAGGAGTGCCACACTGTAAGAAGTGCCACATTGGGAAGAGTGCTGCACAAGGAGAAGTGCCATACAGGGAGAAGTGTCACACTAGGTGGAGTGTCAAACTGGGAGCAGTGCCACACTGGGTGGAGTGTAACACTGGGAGGAGTGTTACACTGGGAGGATTGCCAAACTGAGAGTAGCGCCAAACTAGGAGGAATGCCACATTAGGAGGAGTGCCAAACTTTAAGAAGTGCCACACTGGGAGGATTGCCACACTGAGAGGAGTGCCAGAGTGTGAGGAATGTCACACCGGGAGTAGTGCCACACTGGGAGGAATGCCACACTTGGAGTAGTGTCACAGTCAGGAGTGCCACACCTCGAGGAGTGCCATACTACGAGGAGTGCCATACAGGTGGGTTGTCACACTTGAAATAGTGCTACAGTGGGAGAAATGCCACACTAGGCCCAGTGCCAAACTGGGATTAGTGCAACAGTGGTATGAGTGCCACACTGGGAGAAGTGTTACAATGGGAGGAGTGCCACACTGGGAATGGTGCCACACTGGGAGGATTGCCACATTTGGAGGAGTGCCAAAATGAGGGGAGTGCCACACTGGGAGGAGTGCGTTACTGGAAGTGCCGCACTAGGAACAGTGCCACACTAGGAGTGCCACATTGAGAGGAGTGCCACACTGGGAGAAGTGCCACACTGAGAGGAGTGCCACACTGGAAGGAGTGCCACACGGGAAGGAGTGCCACACTGGAAAGTGCCACACTGCGAGGAGTGCCAAACTGGGAGGAATGCCACACTGGTAGGAGTGATTCACTGTAAGGAGTGACACACTGGGAAGAGCGCAACACAAAGAGGAGTGCCATACAGCTAAAAGTGCCACACTAGGTGGAGTGCCACACTGGTAGTAGTTCCACATTGGGAGGAGTGTAACACTGGAAGAAGTGGTACACTGTTAGGAGTGCCACACTGGGAGTAGTGCCACACTAGGAGGAATGCCACTTTGGGAGGAGTGCCAAACATCGAGGAGTGCCATACTGGTAGGAGTGCCACACTAGGAGGAGTGTCTTAATTATAGTAGTGCGACACTGGGAGGAGTGCCAACGTGAAAGGAGTTCTACACTGGGAGGAGTGAACCACTGGGAGGAATGCCACACTGGGTGGATTGCCACACTGGGAGGAGTGCTACACTGGGAGAAGTGCCATACTAGGAGTGCCACAGGGGAGGAGTGCCATACTTGGAGTAGTACCATACTGGGAGGAGTGCCACACTGGGAGGAGTGCTGCACTGGGAGGAGTGCCATACTAGGAGTGCCACACTGGGAGGAGTGCCATACTAGGAGTTCCACACTGGGAGGAGTTCCACACTTGGAGGAGTGCCACACTGGGAGGAGTGCTGCACTGGGAGGAGTGCCATTCTTGGAGGATTGCTACACTGGGAGTAGTGCAACACTGGGATGAGTGCCTTACTAGGAATGCCACATCGGGAGTAGTGCTATACTGGGGGAGTGCTACACTGGGAGGAGTACCATACTGGGAGGTGTGCCATACTAGGAGTGCTACACTGGGAGGAGTGCCACACAGGGAGGAGTGCCTTACTTGGAGGAGTACCACACTGGGAGGAGTGCCACACTGGGAGGAGTGCTACACTGGGAGGAGTGATACACTGGGAGGAGTACCATACTGGGAGGTGTGCCATACTAGGAGTGCCACACTGGGGGAGTGCCACACAAGCAGGAGTGCCATACTTGGAGAAGTACAACACTGGGATGAGTGCCACACTGGGAGGAGTGCTACACTGGGAGGAGTGATACACTGGGAAGAATACCACACTGGGAGAAGTGCCATACTAGGAGTTCCACACTGGGAGGAGTTCCACACTTGGAGGGGTGCTACACTGGGAGGAGTTCCACACTGGAAGGTATGCGACACTGGGAGGAGTGCTAGACTGGGAGTGCCACGCTGAGGAGTACCACATTGCGAAGAGTGCCACACTTGGAGGAGTGCCAAATTGATGGAGTGCTACACTGTGAAGAGTGCCACAATGGGAGGAGTGCCACACTGGGAGTAGTGCCACACTAGAAGGACTGCTACACTGAGAGGAGTGCCAAAATGGGAAGAGTGCCATACTAGGAGTGCCACACTGGGAGGAGTGCCACAATAGGAGGAGCGCCAGTTTAGGATTGCCACACTGGGAAGATTGCCATACTTTGAGGAGTGCCACACTGGGTCGAGTAATACACTGAGAGGAGTGCCAAAATGGAAAGAGCGCCATACTAGGAGTGCTACACTGGGAACAGTGCCACACTTGGAGGAGTGCCACACTGGGAGGAGCGCTACATTCTTAGGGGTGCCATACTGGTAGGAGTGCCGCAATGGGAGGAGTGTTACACGGGGAGGAGTGCCACACTGGGAGGAGTGCCATACTAGCAGAGCCACTCTGGGAGGAGTGCCACACTGGGGGAATTGCCACACTGGGAGGAGTGCCACATTCGTAGGAGTGCCATACTAAGAGTGCCACGCTAGGAGGAGTGCCACAAAGGAGGATTGCCATCCTAGGATTGCCACATTGGGAGGATTGCCACAATGGAAGTAGTGCCACATTGAGAGGAGTGCCACACTGGGAGGAGTGCTGCACTGGGAGGAGTGACAAACTGGGAAGATTGCCATACTAGGAGTGCCACACTGGGAGGAGTGCCACACTGGAAGGAGTGCTACACTGAGAGGAGTACCACACTGGGAGTAGTGCCCAAATGGGGGGAGTGCCACAATGGGAGGAGTGATACACTGTGAGGAGTGCCAAACTGAGAGGAATGTCACGCTGGGAGGAGTGCCACACTGGGAGAAATGCTACACTGGGAGAAGTGGCACACTGGGATGAGTGCCACACTGAGAGGAGTGCCAAATTCGGAGGAGTGCCACACTGTGAGGAATGCTACACTGTGTGAAGTACCACACTGAGAGGAGTGCCACACTGTGAGGAGAACTACGATGAGAGTAGTGCGAAACTGAGAGGAGGTTTACACTGGGAGGATTGCCACACTGGGAGTAGCACCATTTTAGGAGGAGTGCTTCACTTGGAAGAGCGCCAGACTGGGAGAAGCGCCACACTGGGAGGCGTGAGATACTGGGAGGAGTGCCACATATGGAGAAGTTCCGAACTAGACAGGGAGGAGTGCCAGTGCCATACTGGGAGGAATTTCACACTAGGAGGAGTGCTACACTAGTAGAAATGCCACAGTAGGAATAATGCCACATTGGGAGGAGTGCTATACATGGAGGAGTACCACACTAGGAAGAGTGCCACACTGTGAGTAGTGCCATACTGGGAGGAATGCCACACTTGGAGGAGTTCCACATTGGAAGTAGTGCCACACTGGGTGGAGTGCCTAACTGGGAGTAGTGCCATACTGGGAGGAATGCCACACTTGGAGGAGTTCCACATTGGAAGTAGTGCCCCACTGGGTGGAGTGCCTAACTGGGAGGAGTGCCACGCTGGAAGGAGTGCCACACTGAGAGGGTTGCCACAGTGGGAGGAATGTCACTCAGGGAGAAGTGGCACACTGGGAGGAATGCCACACTGGGAGGAATGCCACGCTGGGAAGAGTGCCACACTGAAAGGAGTGCCTCACTATAATGAATGCCACGCTGGGAGGAGTGCCACACTGGAAGGAATAATACACTGGGAGGAGTGCCACATTGGGAAGTGCCACACTGGGAGGAGTGCCACACTAGGAAGAGTGCCATACTGGGAGGAGAGCCACATAAGGTGGAGTGCCCTACTGGGAGTAGTGTCACATTGGCAGGAGTGCCAAACTGGGAGGAGTGCCACACTAGTTGGAGTACGGCATTAGGAGTGCTACACTAGGAGTGCCACAATGGGAGGAGTTGTACACTGGAAAGTGCCATACTGGCAGTAGTGCCACACTGGCAAGAATGCCACATTGGGAGGATTGCCACACTTAGAGGAGTGCCACACTGGGAGGAGTGTCACATTGAGAGGAATGTCACACTTGGAGTAGTGCCACACTAGGAAAAGTGCCACAATGGGAGTAGTGCCCTACTGCGAGGAGTGCCATATTAGAAGGAATGCCAAAATGGGAGCAGTTCTACACTGGAAGGAGTGCCACACTGGGAGGAGTGCTACACTGGTAGGATTGACAAACTGGGAGGAGTGCCATATAATGAGTGCCACACCGGGAGGAGTGCCAAATTGGAAGGAGTGCCACACTGGGAGGAGTGCCATATTATCAGTGCCACACTGGGAGGAGTGCCATATTATGAGTGCCACACTGGGCGGAATGCCAAACTGTAAGGAGTGCCATACTAGGAGTGCCACATTGGGAGGAGTGCTACACTGGGAAGAGTGCTACACTGAGAGGAGTGCTGCACTGGGAGGAATGCCACGCTGGGAGGAACGCCATACTAGGAGTGCCACACTGGGAGCAGTGCCAAACTGGGAGGAGTGCCAAAATGGGAGGTCTGCACGGGGAGGAGTGCCACACTAGGAGGAGTGCCAGACTATTAGTGCCAAACTATTAGTCCCACACTGGGCGTAGTGCCACACTGGGGGGATTGCATCTCTGGGAGGAGTGCTACACTGAGGAGTGCCTCACTGGGAGTAATGTAACACTGGGAGGAGTGCCACACTGGGAGGAGTGCTACACTGGGAGGAGTGCCCCTCTGAGAGGAGTGCCACACTGGGACGAATGCCACACTAGGAGAAAACCCACACTGGGATGAATGCGACAATGGGAGGAGTGCTACACTGGGAGGAGTGCCAAACCGGGAGGAGTGCCATACTATGAGTGCCATATTGGGAGGAATGCCACACTGGGAGGAGTGCCACATTGCGTGGAGTAACACATTGGGAGGACTGCTACAGAGGGAGGAGTGCCATACTAGGAATGTCAAACTGGGAGGAGTGCCACACTGGGAGTAGTGCCACACTGGGAGAAGTGCCACATTGGAAGGATTGCCACACTGGGAGGATTGCTACACTGGGAAGAGTGCCACACTGGGAGGACTGCCACACTGGGAGGAGTGCCATACTTAGAGGATTGCTACACTGGGAGAAGTGCCATACTAGGATTGCCACACTGGGAGGATTCTTACACTGGAAGGAGTGCTCAGTGGGAGGATTGCTACACTGGGAGGAGTACCACACTGGGACATGTGCCATACTTGGAGTGCCACACTTGGAGGAGTGCCACAACAAAAGGAGGGCCACACTAGGAGGAGTACCACACTTGGAATAGTGCCACAGTAGCAGGAATGCCACATTGGGAGTAGTGCCACACGGGAGGAGTGCCACACTATGAGAAGTGCCACACTAGGAGGAGTGCCATACTGGGAAGAGTGACACATTAGGTCAAGTGCCCGACTGGAAGCAGTGCCACAGTGGGAAGAGTGCCAAACTGGGAGTATTGCAATACTATTAGTGCCACACTGGGATTAAAGTCACATTGGTAGGAGTGCCACACTGGGTGAAGAACCACACTGGGAGGACTGCTACACTGGGAGGAGTGCCATACAAGGAGTGAAACATTGGGAGGAGTGCCACACTTGGAGTAGTGCCACATTGGGAGGAGTGCCACACAGGGAGGAGTGTCATACTAGGAGTGCCACACTGGGAGGATTGCCACTCTGGGAGGACTGCCAAACTGGGAGGAGTGCCATACTTGAAGGAGTGCTACACTGGTAGGAGTACCACTCTGGGACATGTGCCATACTTGGAGTGCCATACTTGGAGGAGTGCCACAATGGGGCGAGTGCCACACAGGGAGGAGCGCCACAATGGATGGAGGGCCACACTAGGAGGACTGCCACCCTTGGAGTAGTGCCACAGTAGCAGGATTGCCACATTGGGAGGAGTGCCAAATTGGGAAGAGTCCCACACTGAGAGGAGTGCCACAAAGACAGGAGTGCCACATTGAGAGGAATGTCACACTGGGAGTAGTGCCACACCATGAGGAGTGCCACACTGGGAGGAGTGCCGCACTAGGAGGAGTACCATACTGGGAAGAGTGCCAGATTAGGTCAAGTGCCCGACTGGAAGCAGTGCCACACTGGGAAGAGAGCCAAACTGGGAGAATTGCAATACTATTAGTGCCACGCTGGGAGGAATGCCACATTGGGAGGAGTGCCACACTGGGTGAAGTGCCACAATGGGAGGACTGCCACGCTCGGAGGAAAGCCATACTAGGAGTGCCACACTGGGAGGAGTGCCACACTGGGAGGAGTGCCACACTGTGAGTAGTACCACATTGGGAGGAGTGCCACACGGAGGAGTGCTACACTGGGAAGTTTCACACTGGGAGGAGTGCCATACAAGGAGTGCCACACTGAGAGGATTCCCACACTGGGAGGACTGCCACACTGGGATGAGTGCCATATATGGAGGAGTACTACACTAGAAGGATTGCCATACTGGGAGGAGTGCCACACTAGCAGGAAGGCACATTGGGAGGAGTACTACTATGGGAGGAGTGCCACACTGGGAAGAATGCCATACCAGTAGTGCCAAGCTGGCAGCAGTGCCACACTAGAGGAGTGCCACAATGGGAGGAGTCCCATACTAGGAGTGCTACACTAAGAAGAGTGCCACACTGATAGGAGTGCCATTCTGTGAGGAATCCCTCACTGGGAGTAGTGCCACACTATGAGGAGTGCCACACTGGGAGGAGTGCTACACTGGGAGGAGTGCCACACTGGGAGGAGTTCCATACTATGAGTGCGACACTAGGAGTTACCACACTGGGAGGAGTGCCACAGTGGGTGGAGTGTCACACTGGGATGAGCGCTACACTTTGAGAAGTGCCATGCTGGGAGTGCCACATTGGAGGAAATGCCCCACTGAGAATAGTGCCACACTGGGAGGAATGCCACACTTGGAGAAGTGCTACACTAGGAGGAGTGCCACAATGGGAGGAGTGCCATACTAGGAGTGACACTGGTAAGAGTGCCAAACTGGGATGAATGCCATACTTGAAGGAGTGCTATATTTGGAGGAGTGCCACACTGAGAGGAGTGCCACACTAGGAGGAGTGCTACACTGGGAGGAGTGGCACACTGGGAGGAGTGCCATACTAGGAGTTCCACACTGAGAGGATTGCCCCACTGGGAGGACGGTCACACTGGGAGGAGTGCCATACATGGAGGAGTGCTACACTAGGAGGAGTGCCACACTGGGAGGAGTGCCACACTAGCAGTAAGGCACATTGGGAGGAGTACTACTATGGGAGGAGTGCCACACTAGCAGGAAGGCACATTGGGAGGAGTACTACTATGGGAGGAGTGCCACACTGGGAAGAATGCCATACCAGGAGTGCCAAGCTGGCAGCAGTGCCACAGTAGAGGAGTGCCACAACGGGAGGAGTGCCATACTAGGAGTGCTACACTGAGAGGAGTGCCAAACTAATAGGATTGTCATTCTGTGAGGAATCCCTCACTGGGAGTAGTGCCACACTATGAGAAGTGCCACACTGGGAGGAGTGCTACACTGGGAGGAGTGCCACACTGGGAGGAGTTCCATACTATGAATGCGACACTAGGAGTTATCACACTGGGAGGAGTGCTACAGTGGGTGGAGTGTCACACTGGGATGAGTGCTACACTTTGAGAAGTGCCATGCTGGGAGTGCCACAGTGGAGGAAATGCTCCACTGAGAATAGTGCCACACTGGGAGGAATGCCACACTTGGAGAAGTGCTACACTAGGAGGAGTGCCACAATGGGAGGAGTGCCATACTAGGAGTGAGACACTGGTAAGAGTGCCAAACTGGGATGAATGCCATACTTGAAGGAGTGCTATATTTGGAGGAGTGCCACACTGGGAGGAGTGCCACACTGGGAGGAGTGCTACACTGGGAGGAGTGGCACACTGGGAAGAGTGCCATACTAGGAGTGCCACACAGAGGATTGCCACACTGGGAGGACTGCCACACTTGGAGGAGTGCTATACATGCAGGAGTGCTACACTAGGAGGAATGCCATACTGGGAGGAGTGCCACACTAGCAGGAAGGCACAGTGGGAGGAGTACTACTATGGGAGGAGTGCCACACTGGGAAGAATACCATACCAGGAGTGCCAAGCTGGCAGCAGTGCCATACTAGAGGAGTGCCACACTGGGAGGAGTGCCATGCTAGGAGTGCTACACTGGGAGGAGTGGCACACTGGGAGGAGTGCCATACTAGGAGTGCCACACTGGGAGGAGTTCCAAACTCGGAGGAGTGCCACAGTTGGAGTAGTGCCATACTGAGAGGAGTGCTACACTGGCGGGAGTGCGTCACTGGAAGGAGTGCCATGCTAGGAGTGCCACACTCGGAGGACTGCCAAAGTGGGAGGACAGCCACACTCGGAGGAGTGCCAAACTAGGAGTACCAAACAGGCAGGAGTGCTACACTGGGAGGAGTGCCATAGTGGGAGGAGTGCCTCACTGGGAGGAGTGCCATACTAGGAGGAGTGCAAAAGTGGGAGGGCAGCCACACTGGGAGGATTGCCATTCTAGTAGTACCACACTGGAAGGAGCGCCGCACTGCGAGGAGTGACTTACTAGGAGGAGTGCCACACTGAGAGGAGTGCCATACTAGAAGTGCCCTACTGGGAGGAGTGCCACACTGGGAAAAGTGCCATACTGGGACGACTGGCACACAGGGAGAAGTGCCATACTGGGAGGAGTGCCACACTAGAATGAGTGCCAAACTGGGAGGAGTGCCACACTGGGTGGAGTGCCATACTGGGAGGAGCGCCACACTGGGAAGAGTGCCACACTCTGAACAGTTCCGAAGTGGCAGGACTGTCACACTGGGAGGAGTGCCTAATTGAGAGGAGTAACATACTGGGAGGAGTGCCAAACTAGGAGGAGTGCAACACTAGGAGTAGTTCCAAACTAGTAGGAGTGCTAGACTGGGAGGATTGTCACACTGGGAGGATTGCCACACTGAGAGGAGTGCCACACTGGGAGGAATGTCACATTGGGAATAATGCCAGACTTGGAGAAATGCCACACTAGGGAGAATGCCACATTGTTAAGAGTGCCACACATGGAGGAGTGGCACAATAGGAGGAGTGCCACACTGAGAGGAGTGCAGCACTGGGAGGAATGTCACAATATTTGTAGTGCTGCAATGGGAGTAGTGCCACAATGGGAGGAATGCCACACTGGGAGGAGTGCTACACTGTGAGGAGTGCCACACTAGGAGGAATGCCACACTAGGAGTGACACATTAGGAGGAGTGCCACACTGGGAGTAGTGCCATACTGGGAGGAGTACCACACTAGGTGAAGTGTTACACGGGAAGGATTGCCACACGGGGAGTAGTGCCACACTAGGGGAATGCCACATTGGGAGGAGTGCCACACTGTTAGGAGTGAAACACTGGAAGCAGTGCCATACTGGGGAGTGCCACACTTGGAGGAGTGCCCTACGAGAAGTAGTGCCACACTACAAGGAGTGCCAAACTGAGAGGAGTGCCAAGCTGGAGTGAGTGCCACAATGAGAGGGTTGCCGAACTGGAAGGAATATCACTCTTGGAGGAGTGCCAAACTGGGACGAGTGCCACACTAAGAGGAGTGCCACACTAGGAAGAGTGCCCTACGGGTATGTGTGCCACACTAGGAAGAGTGCCCCACGGGGATGAGTGCCACACTAGGTGGAGTGCCCTACTGGGAGTAATGACATACTAGGAGTGCCACACTGGGAGGAGTGCCATTCTGGGAGGAGTGCCACAGTATGTGGAGTGCCACATTAGGAGTACTACACTGGGAGGGGTGCCACACTGGGACATTGTTACACTAGGAGGAGTGCCACACTAGCAGGAATGCCATATTGGGAGAAGTACCATACATGGAAAAGTGCCACAATGGGAGAGGTGCCACACTAGGAGGAGTGCCACACTAGAAGTAATGCCACACTAGGAGGAGTTCCGCACATGGAGGAGTACAATACTGGGAGGAGTGCCAAACTAGAAGGAGTCCCACAATGGGAGTGGTGGCAAACTGATTGGAGTGCAACACTAGGATTGCCACACTGGGAGGACTGCCACACTGGGAGGAGTACCATACTTGTAGGATTGCTACACTGGGAGAAGTGCCATACTAGGATTGCCACACTGGGAGGATTCTCACACTGGAAGGAGTGCTCAGTGGAGAATTGCTACACTGGGAGGAGTACCACACTGGGACATGTGCCATACTTGGAGTGCCACACTTGGAGGAGTGCCACACTTGGAGGAGTGCCACACTGGGAGGAGTGCCACACCGGGAGGAGAGCCACAACAGAAGGAGGGCCACACTAGGAGGAGTACCACACTTGGAATAGTGCCACAGTAGCAGGAATGCCACATTGGGAGGAGTGCTAAAATGGGAGGAATCCCACACTGGGAGAAGTGCCACACCGAGAGGAGTGCCATACTGAGAGGAATGTCACATTGGGAGTAGTGCCACACCGGGAGGAGTGCCACACTATGAGGAGTGCCACACTAGGAGGAGTGCCAAACTGGGAAGAGTGACACATTAGGTCAAGTGCCCGACTGGAATCAGTGCCACATTGGGAAGAGTGCCAAACTGGGAGTATTGCCATACTATTAGTGCCACACTGGGATTAAAGCCACATTGGTAGGAGTGCCACACTGGGTGAAGAACCACACTGGGAGGACTGCTACACTGGGAGTGCCATACTAGGAGTGAAACATTGGGAGTGCCACACTTGGAGTAGTGCCACATTGGGAGGAGTGCCACACTGGGAGGAGTGTCATACTAGGAGTGCCACACTGGGAGGATTGCCACTCTGGGAGAACTGCCAAACTGGGAGGAGTGCATACTTGAAGGAGTGCTAACTGGTAAGAGTACCACTCTGGGACATGTGCCATACTTGGAGGAGTGCCACAATGGGACGAGTGCCACACAGGGAGGAGCGCCACAATGGATGGAGGGCCACACTATGAGGAGTGCCACCCTTGGAGTAGTGCCACAGTAGCAGGATTGCCACATTGGGAGGAGTGCCAAACTGGGAAGAGTCCCACACTGAGAGGAGTGCCACAAAGACGGGAGTGCCACATTGAGAGGAATGTCACGCTGGGAGTAGTGCCACACCGGGAGGAGTGCGACACTGGGAGGAGTGCCACACTAGGAGGAGTACCATACTGGGAAGAGTGCCAGATTAGGTCAAATGCCCGACTGGAAGCAGTGCCACACTGGGAAGAGAGCCAAATTGGGAGAATTGCAATACTATTAGTGCCACGCTGGGAGGAATGCCACATTGGGAGGAGTGCCACACTGGGTGAAGTGCCACACTGGGAGGACTGATACGCTGGGAGGAAAGCCATACTAGGAATGCCACAATGGGAGGAGTGCCACAATGAGCAGTGCCACATTGGGAGGAGTGCCACACTGGGAGGAGTGCTACACTGGGAAGTTTCATACTGGAAGGAGTGCCATACTAGGAGTGCCACACTGAGAGGATTCCCACACTGGTAGGACTGCCACACTGGGAGTGCCATACATGGAGGAGTGCTACACTAGGAGGAGTGCCATACTGGGATGAGTGCCACACTAGCAGGAAGGCACATTGGGAGGAGTACTACTATGGGAGGAGTGCCACACTGGGAAGAATGCCATACCAGGAGTGCCAAGCTGGCAGCAGTGCCACACTAGTGGAGTGCCACAATGGGAGGAGTGCCATACTAGGAGTGCTACACTGAGAGGAGTGCCACACTGATAGGAGTGCCATTCTGTGAGGAATCCCTCACTGGGAGTAGTGCCACACTATGAGGAGTGCCAAACTGGGAGGAGTGCTACACTGGGAGGAGTGCCACACTGGGAGGAGTTCCATACTATGAGTGCGATACTAGGAGTTACCACACTGGAAGGAGTGCCACAGTGGGTGGAGTGTCACACTGGGAGGAGTGCTACACTTTGAGAAGTGCCATGCTGGGAGTGCCACAGTGGAGGAAATGCCCCACTGAGAATAGTGCCACACTGGGAGGAATGCCACACTTGGAGAAGTGCTACACTAGGAGGAGTGCCACAATGGGAGGAGTGCCATACTAGGAGTGAGACACTGGTAAGAGTGCCAAACTGGGATGAATGCCATACTTGAAGGAGTGCTATATTTGGAGGAGTGCCACACTGGGAGGAGTGCCACACTGGGAGGAGTGCCTACACTGGGAAGTTTCACACTGGGAGGAGTGCCATACAAGGAGTGTCAAACTGAGAGGATTGCCACACTGGGAGGACTGCCACACTTGGAGGAGTGCCATACATGGAGGAGTGCTATACTAGGAGGAGTGCCATACTGGGAGGAGTGCCACACTAGCAGGAAGGCGCATTGGGAGGAGTACTACTATGGGAGGAGTGCCACACTGGGAAGAATGCCATACAAGGAGTGCCAAGCTGGCAGCAGTGCCACACTAGAGGAGTGCCACAATGGGAGGAGTGCCATACTAGGAGTGCTACACTGAGAGGAGTGCCACACTGATAGGAGTGCTATTCTGTGAGGAATCCCTCACTGGGAGTAGTGCCACACTATGAGGAGTGCCACACTGGGAGAAGTGCTACACTGGGAGGAGTGCCACACTGGGAGGAGTTCCATACTATGAGTGCGACACTAGGAGTTACCACACTGGGAGGAGTGCCACAGTGGGTGGAGTGTCACACTGGGAGAAGTGCTACACTTTTAGAAGTGCCATGCTGGGAGTGCCACAGTGGAGGAAATGCCCCACTGAGAATAGTGCCACACTGGGAAGAATGCCACACTTGGAGAAGTGCTACACTAGGAGGAGTGCCACAATGGGAGGAGTGCCATACTTGGAGTGAGACACTGGTAAGAGTGCAAAACTGGAATGAATACCATACTTGAAGGAGTGCTATATTTAGAGGAGTGCCACACTGGGAGGAGTGCCACACTGGGAGGAGTGCCACACTGGGAGGAGTGCTACACTGGGAAGTTTCACATTGGGAGGAGTACCATACAAGAAGTGTCAAACTGAGAGGATTGCCACACTGGTAGGACTGCAACACTTGGATGAGTGCCATACATGGAGGAGTGCTATACTATGAGGAGTGCCATACTGGGAGGAGTGCCACACTAGCAGGAAGACGCATTGGGAGGAGTACTACTATGGGAGGAGTGCCACACTGGGAAGAATGCCATACCAGGAGTGCCAAGCTGGCAGCAGTGCCACACTAGAGGAGTGCCCAATGAGAGGAGTGCCATACTAGGAGAGCTAAACTGAGAGGAGTGCCACACTGATAGGAGTGCTAAACTGTGAGGAATCCCTCACTGGGAGTTGTGCCACACTATGAGGAGTGCCACACTGGGAGGAGTGCTACACTGGGAGGAGTGCCACACTGGGAGGAGTTCCATACTATGAGTGCGACACTAGGAGTTACCACACTGGGAGGAGTGCCACAGTGGGTGGAGTGTCACACTGGGAGGAGTGCTACACTTTTAGAAGTGCCATGCTGGGAGTGCCACATTGGAGGAAATGCCCCACTGATAATAGTGCCACACTGGGAGGAATGCCACACTTGGAGAAGTGCTACACTAGGAGGAGTGCCACAATGGGAGGAGTGCCATACGAGGAGTGAGACACTGGTAAGAGTGCAAAACTGGGATGAATACCATACTTGAAGGAGTGCTATATTTGGAGGAGTGCCACACAGGGTGGAGTGCCACACTGGGAGGAGTGCTACACTGGGAGGAGTGGCACACTGGGAGGAGTGCTACACTGGGAGGAGTGCCACACTGGGAGGAGTTCCATACTATGAGTGCGACACTAGGAGTTACCACACTGGGAGGAGTGCCACAGTGGGTGGAGTGTCACACTGGGAGGAGTGCTACACTTTTAGAAGTGCCATGCTGGGAGTGCCACATTGGAGGAAATGCCCCACTGAGAATAGTGCCACACTGGGAGGAATGCCACACTTGGAGAAGTGCTACACTAGGAGGAGTGCCACAATGGGAGGAGTGCCATACTAGGAGTGAGACACTGGTAAGAGTGCAAAACTGGAATGAATACCATACTTGAAGGAGTGCTATATTTGGAGGAGTGCCACACAGGGAGGAGTGCCACACTGGGAGGAGTGCTACACTGGGAAGTTTCACACTAGGAGGAGTGCCATACAAGGAGTGTCAAACTGAGAGGATTGCCACACTGGGAGGACTGCCACACTCGGAGGAGTGCCATACATGGAGGAGTGCTATACTAGGAGGAGTGCCATACTGGGAGGAGTGCCACACTAGCAGGAAGGCGCATTGAGAGGAGTACTACTATGGGTGGAGTGCCACACTGGGAAGAATGCCATACAAGGAGTGCCAAGCTGGCAGCAGTGCCACACTAGAGGAGTGCCACAATGGGAGGAGTGCCATACTAGGAGTGCTACACTGAGAGGAGTGCCACACTGAGAGGAGTGCTATTCTGTGAGGAAACCCTCACTGGGAGTAGTGCCACACTATGAGGAGTGCCATACTGGGAGAAGTGCTACACTGGGAGGAGTGCCACACTGGGAGGAGTTCCATACTATGAGTGCGGCACTAGGAGTTACCACACTGGGAGGAGTGCCACAGTGGGTGGAGTGTCACACTGGGAGAAGTGCTACACTTTTAGAAGTGCCATGCTGGGAGTGCCACAGTGGAGGAAATGCCCCACTGAGAATAGTGGCACACTGGGAAGAATGCCACACTTGGAGAAGTGCTACACTAGGAGGAGTGCCACAATGGGAGGAGTGCCATACTTGGAGTGAGACACTGGTAAGAGTGCAAAACGGGAATGAATACCATACTTGAAGGAGTGCTATATTTAGAGGAGTGCCACACTGGGAGGAGTGCCACACTGGGAGGAGTGCCACACTGGGAGGAGTGCCACACTGGGAGGAGTGCTACAGTGGGAAGTTTCACATTGGGAGGAGTGCCATACAAGGAGTGTCAAACTGAGAGGATTGCCACACTGGTAGGACTGCCACACTTGGATGAGTGCCATACATGGAGGAGTGCTATACTATGAGGAGTGCCATACTGGGAGGAGTGCCACACTAGCAGGAAGGCGCATTGGGAGGAGTACTACTATGGGAGGAGTGCCACACTGGGAGGAGTTCCATACTATGAGTGCGACACTAGGAGTTACCACACTGGGAGGAGTGCTACACTGGGAGGAGTGCCACACTGGGAGGAGTTCCATACTATGAGTGCGACACTAGGAGTTACCACACTGGGAGGAGTGCCACAATGGGAGGAGTGCCATACTTGGAGTGAGACACTGGTAAGAGTGCAAAACTGGAATGAATACCATACTTGAAGGAGTGCTATATTTAGAGGACTGCCACACTCGGAGGAGTGCCATACATGGAGGAGTGCTATACTAGGAGGAGTGCCATACTGGGAGGAGTGCCACACTAGCAGGAAGGCGCATTGAGAGGAGTACTACTATGGGTGGAGTGCCACACTGGGAAGAATGCCATACAAGGAGTGCCAAGCTGGCAGCAGTGCCACACTAGAGGAGTGCCACAATGGGAGGAGTGCCATACTAGGAGAGGTAAACTGAGAGGAGTGCCACACTGATAGGAGTGCTATTCTGTGAGGAATCCCTCACTGGGAGTTGTGCCACACTATGAGGAGTGCCACACCGGGAGGAGTGCTACACTGGGAGGAGTGCCACACTGGGAGGAGTTCCATACTATGAGTGCGACACTAGGAGTTACCACACTGGGAGGAGTGCCACAGTGGGTGGAGTGTCACACTGGGAGGAGTGCTACACTTTTAGAAGTGCCATGCTGGGAGTGCCACAGTGGAGGAAATGCCCCACTGAGAATAGTGCCACACTGGGAGGAATGCCACACTTGGAGAAGTGCTACACTAGGAGGAGTGCCACAATGGGAGGAGTGCCATACTAGGAGTGAGACACTGGTAAGAGTGCAAAACTGGGATGAATACCATACTTGAAGGAGTGCTATATTTGGAGGAGTGCCACACAGGGAGGAGTGCCACACTGGGAGGAGTGCTACACTGGGAAGTTTCACACTAGGAGGAGTGCCATACAAGGAGTGTCAAACTGAGAGGATTGCCACACTGGGAGGACTGCCACACTCGGAGGAGTGCCATACATGGAGGAGTGCTATACTAGGAGGAGTGCCATACTGGGAGGAGTGCCACACTAGCAGGAAGGCGCATTGAGAGGAGTACTACTATGGGTGGAGTGCCACACTGGGAAGAATGCCATACAAGGAGTGCCAAGCTGGCAGCAGTGCCACACTAGAGGAGTGCCACAATGGGAGGAGTGCCATACTAGGAGTGCTACACTGAGAGGAGTGCCACACTGAGAGGAGTGCTATTCTGTGAGGAAACCCTCACTGGGAGTAGTGCCACACTATGAGGAGTGCCATACTGGGAGAAGTGCTACACTGGGAGGAGTGCCACACTGGGAGGAGTTCCATACTATGAGTGCGACACTAGGAGTTACCACACTGGGAGGAGTGCCACAGTGGGTGGAGTGTCACACTGGGAGAAGTGCTACACTTTTAGAAGTGCCATGCTGGGAGTGCCACAGTGGAGGAAATGCCCCACTGAGAATAGTGCCAAACTGGGAGGAATGCCACACTTGGAGAAGTGCTACACTAGGAGGAGTGCCACAATGGGAGGGAATGCCATACTAGGAGTGAGACACTGGTAAGAGTGCAAAACTGGGATGAATACCATACTTGAAGGAGTGCTATATTTAGAGGAGTGCCACACTGGGAGGAGTGCCACACTGGGAGGAGTGCCACACTGGGAGGAGTGCTACAGTGGGAAGTTTCACATTGGGAGGAGTGCCATACAAGGAGTGTCAAACTGAGAGGATTGCCACACTGGTAGGACTGCCACACTTGGATGAGTGCCATACATGGAGGAGTGCTATACTATGAGGAGTGCCATACTGGGAGGAGTGCCACACTAGCAGGAAGGCACATTGGGAGGAGTACTACTATGGGAGGAGTGCCACACTGGGAAGAATGCCATACCAGGAGTGCCAAGCTGGCAGCAGTGCCACACTAGAGGAGTGCCACAATGGGAGGAGTGCCATACTAGGAGAGGTAAACTGAGAGGAGTGCCACACTGATAGGAGTGCTATTCTGTGAGGAATCCCTCACTGGGAGTTGTGCCACACTATGAGGAGTGCCACACCGGGAGGAGTGCTACACTGGGAGGAGTGCCACACTGGGAGGAGTTCCATACTATGAGTGCGACACTAGGAGTTACCACACTGGGAGGAGTGCCACAGTGGGTGGAGTGTCACACTGGGAGGAGTGCTACACTTTTAGAAGTGCCATGCTGGGAGTGCCACAGTGGAGGAAATGCCCCACTGAGAATAGTGCCACACTGGGAGGAATGCCACACTTGGAGAAGTGCTACACTAGGAGGAGTGCCACAATGGGAGGAGTGCCATACTTGGAGTGAGACACTGGTAAGAGTGCAAAACTGGAATGAATACCATACTTGAAGGAGTGCTATATTTAGAGGAGTGCCACACTGGGAGGAGTGCCACACTGGGAGGAGTGCCACACTGGGAGGAGTGCTACAGTGGGAAGTTTCACATTGGGAGGAGTGCCATACAAGGAGTGTCAAACTGAGAGGATTGCCACACTGGTAGGACTGCCACACTTGGATGAGTGCCATACATTGAGGAGTGCTATACTATGAGGAGTGCCATACTGGGAGGAGTGCCACACTAGCAGGAAGGCGCATTGGGAGTACTACTATGGGAGGAGTGCCACACTGGGAAGAATGCCATACCAGGAGTGCCAAGCTGGCAGCAGTGCCACACTAGAGGAGTGCCACAATGGGAGGAGTGCCATACTAGGAGTGCTACACTGAGAGGAGTGCCACACTGATAGGAGTGCTATTCTGTGAGGAATCCCTCACTGGGAGTTGTGCCACACTATGAGGAGTGCCACACCGGGAGGAGTGCTACACTGGGAGGAGTGCCACACTGGGAGGAGTTCCATACTATGAGTGCGACACTAGGAGTTACCACACTGGGAGGAGTGCCACAGTGGGTGGAGTGTCACACTGGGAGGAGTGCTACACTTTTAGAAGTGCCATGCTGGGAGTGCCACAGTGGAGGAAATGCCCCACTGAGAATAGTGCCACACTGGGAGGAATGCCACACTTGGAGAAGTGCTACACTAGGAGGAGTGCCACAATGGGAGGAGTGCCATACTTGGAGTGAGACACTGGTAAGAGTGCAAAACTGGAATGAATACCATACTTGAAGGAGTGCTATATTTAGAGGAGTGCCACACTGGGAGGAGTGCCACACTGGGAGGAGTGCCACACTGGGAGGAGTGCTACAGTGGGAAGTTTCACATTGGGAGGAGTGCCATACAAGGAGTGTCAAACTGAGAGGATTGCCACACTGGTAGGACTGCCACACTTGGATGAGTGCCATACATTGAGGAGTGCTATACTATGAGGAGTGCCATACTGGGAGGAGTGCCACACTAGCAGGAAGGCGCATTGGGAGGAGTACTACTATGGGAGTAGTGCCACACTGGGAAGAATGCCATACCAGGAGTGCCAAGCTGGCAGCAGTGCCACACTAGAGGAGTGCCCAATGGGAGGAGTGCCATACTAGGAGAGCTAAACTGAGAGGAGTGCCACACTGATAGGAGTGCTATTCTGTGAGGAATCCCTCACTGGGAGTTGTGCCACACTATGAGGAGTGCCACACCGGGAGGAGTGCTTCACTGGGAGGAGTGCCACACTGGGAGGAGTTCCATACTATGAGTGCGACACTAGGAGTTACCACACTGGGAGGAGTGCCACAGTGGGTGGAGTGTCACACTGGGAGGAGTGCTACACTTTTAGAAGTGCCATGCTGGGAGTGCCACAGTGGAGGAAATGCCCCACTGAGAATAGTGCCACACTGGGAGGAATGCCACACTTGGAGAAGTGCTACACTAGGAGGAGTGCCACAATGGGAGGAGTGCCATACTAGGAGTGAGACACTGGTAAGAGTGCAAAACTGGGATGAATACCATACTTGAAGGAGTGCTATATTTGGAGGAGTGCCACACAGGGTGGAGTGCCACACTGGGAGGAGTGTTACACTGGGAGGAGTGGCACACTGGGAGGAGTGCCATACTAGGAGTGCCACACTGGGAGGAGTTCCAAACTCGGAAGAGTGCCACAGTTGGAGTAGTGCCATACTGAGAGGAGTGCTACTCTGGCGGGAGTGCGTCACTGGAAGGAGTGCCATGCTAGGAGTGCCACACTCGGAATGCCAAAGTGGGAGGACAGCCACACTCGGAGGAGTGCCAAACTACGAGTACAAAACAGGCAGGAGTGCCACACTGGGAGGAGTGCTACACTGGGAATAGTGCCACAATAGAAGTGCCACACTTGTAAAAGTGCCAAACTCGGAGCAGTGCCATACTAGAGGAGTGCCACACAAGGATGAGTGCCACACAGAGAGGATTGCCACTTTAGCAGGAGTGCCACACTGAGAGGAGTGCCACACAAGGATGAGTGCCACACTGGGAAGAGTGCCACACTGGGAAGAGTGCCACACTGGGAGGAGTACCACACTGGGAGGAGTGCCAGACTAGGAGGGAAGCCATTTTGGGAAGGGTGCCATACTGGGAAGATGGCCATAGTGGGATGAGTGCCACACTAGGAGGAATGCCACAATGTAAGTAGTGCCAAACTGGGAGGAGTGCCACATTAGGAGGAGTACTACACTGGGAGGAGTGACACATTGGGAGTAGTGCCATACTGGGAGGAGTGCTATACTACGAGTGCCATACTACCAGTGCCATATTGGGAGGAATGCCACAATGGGAGTAGTGCCACACTGAGAGGAGTGACATACTTGGAATGCCACACACGGAGTAGTGCCACACTGGGAGGAGTGCCAAACTGGGAGGAGTACCATACAAGGAGTGCCACACTTGGAGGAGTGCCAAAAATGGGAGTAGTGCCACAATGGGAGGAGTGCTACACTGGAAGGAGTGCTACACTGGGAGGAGTGCTACACTGGAAGGAATGCCACATTGGGAGGAGAGCCACGCTAAGAGGAATGTCACACTGGGAGGAGTGCCAGACTGCGAGGGGTGGCACATTGGGAAGAGTGCCATACTGGAGGATTGCCTTAGTGGGAGGAGTGCCACACTAAGAGGAATTCCACAATGTAAGTAGTGCCAAACTAGGAGGAGTGCCACATTGGGAGGAATATTACACTGGGAGGAGTGACATAGTGGGAGGAGTGCCATACTAGGAGTGCCACATAGGGATAAGCCCCACATTGGGGTAAGTGCTACACTGGGAGGAGTGCCACACTGGGAGGAGTTCCACACTGGGTGGAATGCCATACTACGAGCGCCATATTGGGAAGAATGCCACACTGGGTGTAGTGCCACAATGGGAGGAGTGCCACACTGGGAGGGGTGATCCATTGAGAGGAATGCCATACTCTGAGGAATGCCATACTTGGATTGCCACACAGGGAGTAGTGCCACATTGGGAGGAGTGCCATACTACGTGTGCTATATTGGGAAGAATGCCACACTGGATGTAGTGCCACATTGGGAGGAGTACCACAATGGGAGGAGTGCCATAGAAGTAGTGCCACACTTGGAGGAGTGCCAAAATGGGAGTAGTGCCACAATGGGAGGAGTGCCACACTGGGAGGAAAACCATACTTGGATTGCCACACAGGGAGTAGTGCCACACTGGGAGGAGTGCCAAAGAAATAGTGCCACACTTGGAGGAGTGCCAAAATGGGAGTAGTGCCACATTGGGAGGAGTGCCACACTGGAAGGAGTACTAAACTGGGAGGAGTACCACACTGGGAGGAATGCCATACTAGGAGTGCTACACAGGGAGGAGTGGAGTGCCACACTGTGAGGAGTACCATACTGGGAGGAATGCCAAACTAGGAGTGCCACAATGGGAGTAGTGCCAAACTGAGAGGAGTGCTTCACTGCGAGGAGTGCCGCACTAAGTGGAGAGCCATACTGGGAGGAGTGCCAAACTGGGAGCATTGCCTCACTGGGAGTAGTGCCATTTAAGGAGTGCCACAATTGGAGTAGTGCCAAACTGGGAGGAGTGCTACACTGGGAGAAGTGCCACAATAAGATGAGTTACACACTATGAGGAGTGCCACACTGATAGAAGTGCCATACTAGGAGGAATGCCATATTAAGAGTGCCACACTTGGAGGAGTGCCACAGTAGGAGAAGTACCATTCTAGGAGTGCCAGACTGGGAGGAGTGGCATACTACTAGTGCCACATCGGGATAATTGCAACAATTGGATAAGTGCCACACTGGGAGGAGTTCCACAGTGGGAGGAGTGTCACACTGGAAGGAGTGGCATACTAGGACTGCCACACTGGGAGGAGTGCCACATTGGGAGGAGTACCATATAAAGAGTGCCACAGTGGGAGGAGTGCCATATAAGGAGTGGCACACGGAGGAGTGCTTCACTAGGAGTGCCACATTGGAAGGAGTGCCACACTGGGAAGAGTGCTAGACTGGGAGAAGTGCCACACTGGAAAGAGTGTAACACATGGAGGAGTGCCACACTTGGAGGAGTGCCACACTGGAAGGAGTGCCACACTGGGACGAGAGCCAAACTGGGAGGAGTGCCACACAGAGAGGAGTGCCATAATAAGAGTCCCACACTGGGAGGAGTGGACACCGGAATAAGTGCCACACTGGAAGGAGTGCCACACTAAGAGGAGTGCTACACTAGGAAGAGTGCCACATTGGACGGGATACCACACTGAGAGGAGTGCCACGCTGAGAAAAATGCCACAATGGGAGGATTGCCACACTGGGAGGAGTGCCACACTGGGAGGAGTGCCATACTGGGAGGAGTGCCACACTAGGAGCATTAACATACAGGGAGGAGTGCCAAATTAGGAGTGCTACAATGGGAGTAGTGCCAAACTGGGAGGAGTGTTACACTGGGAGGGGTGCCACACTGGAAGGAGTGCCACACTAGGAGTGCCACACTCGGAGGAGTGCCACACTGGGAGGAGTGCTACACTGGGAGGAGTGCCACACTAATAGGAGTGCCATACTAGGATTGTCACATTGGGAAGAGTGCCACATTGAAGGAGTGCCATACTATGAGTGCCACACTTGGAGGATTGCCACACTCGGAGGAGTGCTACACTGGGACGAATGCTTCACTGGGAGGAGTGCGAAACTGGGAGGAGTGCCATACTTGGAGTGCCACACTGAGAGTAGTGCCACACAGGGAGGAATGCAACACTGGGAGTAATGCTACACTAAGAGGAGTGCCACACAGAGAGGAGTGCCCTACTAGGAGTGACACACTGAAAGGAGTGCCACATAGGGAGGATTGCCATATAAGAAGTGCCACACAGGAAAAAGTGCCACACTGGAAGGAGTGCCACGATGGGAGGAGTGCTACAATTGGAAGAGTGCCACATTGGGAGGAGTGCTACACTTGGAGGAATGCCACACTCAAAGGAGTGCCATATTATGAGTGCCACACGGGAAGAGTGCCATACTAAGAGCGCCACACTTGGAAGAGTGCCACGATGGGAGCAGTGCCACAAAGGGAAGAGTGCTACACCAGGAGTGCCACAGTGGGAGGAGTGCTACACTTGGAGGAGTGCCACACTGAGAGGAGTGCCATACTAGCAGTGCCACACTGGGGTAGTACCACAATGGGAGGAGAGCCACAATGGGAGGAGTGCCACACTGGGACGAGTGCTCCACTGGGAAGAGTGCCACACTGGGAGCAGTGCAATACTAGGAGTGCCACACTCTTAGTAGTGCCACAGTGGGAGGAGTGCCATACTAGGAGTGCCACACTGGGAGTAGTGCCACAATGGAAGCAGTGCCATAATTGGAGGATTGCCACACTGGGATGAGTGCTCTACTGGGAGGAGTGCCAAATTAGGAGTGCCATACTAGGAGTGCCACACTGGGAGTAGTGCAGCACTGGAAGTAATGCCACACTGGGAGGAGTACCACACTGGGAGGAGCGCTACAATGGGAGGTGTGCAAAACTGGGAGGAGCGTCATACTAGGAGTGCCACACTGAGACTAGTGCCACACTGCGAGGAATGCCACAGTGGGAGGAGTGCTACACCATCAGGAGTGACACACTAAGAGGAGTGCCATACTAGGAGTGCCAAACTGGGAGGATTACCATATAAGGAGTGCCTGACTGGAAAAAGTGCCACACTGGGAGGATTGGCACAATGGGAGGATTGCCACACTGGGAGGAGTGCCAAACTGGGAGGAGTGCCATACTGGGAATGCCACACTGGAAGGAGTCCCACACTGGGAGGAGTGCCACACCGTGAGGATTGCCATATGGGAGGAGTGCTACACCGCGAACAGTGCCACACTGGGAGGATTGCCATACTAGGAGTGCCACACTGGGACGAGTGTGTCAACCTTCCTCTACCTCCACGTGGCGTCAACCTTCCTCTATCTACACATGTCTTCAACCTTCCTTTACCTAAGCGTGTCGTCAACCATCCTTTACCTCACTGTGGCTCAACCATCCTGTACCTCCACGTGGCGTCAGCGTTCCTCTTCCTTTACATGTCGTCAAATTTTCTTTACCTCCATGTATCGTCAACCTTCCCCAACCTTCATTTGGCGTCAACATTCTTCTACTTCTACCTGGCGTCAGCTTTCTTCTACCTCCATGTGTCGTCAACACTCCTCTACCTCCATGTAGCGTCAACCTTCCTCTACCTCCACGTGGCGTCAACCTTTCTCTACCTCCAAGTGGCGTCAACCTTCCCCTACCTTCATATGGCGTTAACATTCTTCTATCTCTACGTGGCTTAAACCTTCTTCCACCTGCACGTGGCGTCAAACTTCCTCTACCTCCATATGGCTTCAACCTTAATCTGCCTCCACGGAGCTTCAACATTCGTCTACTTCCACGTGGCATCAACTTTTCTCTAACTTTATATGGCGTCAGTCTTTCTTTACCTCCATGTGTCGTTAACCTTCCCCTACCTTCATGTGCCCTCAATATTCTTCTACCTCTACGTGGCTTCAACCTTCTTCTACCTGCAAATGCCGTCAACCTTCCTCTACCTTCATGTGGAGACAAGCTTCTTCTACCTCCAAATGGCGTCAACTTTCATCTACCTCCACGTGCGTTAACCTTCTTCTACCTACATGTGGCGTCAACCTACCTCTACCTACAGGTGGCGTAGGTAAACTTTCGTTTAGCTTCATGTGTCCTCAATCTTTCCCTACCACCACGTGCCGTCAATCTTCTTCTATCTCCAAGTGGCGTCAGCCTTCCTCTACCCCTACGTAGCGTCGCCCTTCATCTACATCACCTTGGTATCAAACTTCCTCTATCTCTACGTGGTGCCAACCTTCCTCTATCTCCACGTTGCGTCAACCTTCCTTTACCTCAACGTGTCGACAACCTTCCTCTACCTCCCCGTAGCGTCAACCTTCCTTTACCTTTACATGGCGTCAACCTTCCTTTACCTCCATGTGTTTTCAACCTTTCCTTACCTCCACATATCGTTAACATTCCTCTACCTCAACGAGGCGAAAGCCTTTTTTTACCTCCACGTGTCGTCAATACTCCTGTACCTCCATGTAGCGTCAACCTTCCACTACCTCCACGTGGCGTCAACCTTTCTTTACCTCCAAGTGGCATCAACCTTCCCTTACCTTCATATAGCGTCAACATTCTTCTACCTCTACGTGGCGTCAACCTTCTTCCACCTCCACGTGGCGACGACCTTCCTCTACCTCCACCTAGTTTCAACCTTACTATACCTCCACGTGGGTTCAACCTTCGTCTACTTCCTCGTGGTGTCAACTTTTCTCTAACTTTAAATGGTGTCAGTCTTCCTTTACCTCCATATGTCGTCAAACTTCCCCTACCTTCATGTGGCCACAATATTCTTCTACCTCTACGTGGCGTCAACCTTGATCTACCTCTACGTAGCGTCAACCTTCTTGTACCTTCTTGTGGAGTCTAGCTTCTTCTACCTCCACATGGCGTCAACCTTCCTCTACCTACACGTGGCGTTAAGCTTCTTCTACCTACAAGTGGTGTCACCTACAAGTGGCGTTATCCTACCTCTACATCCACGTGGCGTACACCTTCCTCTACCTTTACATGGCGTCAACCTTCTTCTACCTCCACGTGGCGCCAACCTTCCTCTACATTCATGTGAAGTCAAGCTTTTTCCAACTCCACATGGCGTCAACCTTCCTCTACCTTCAGGTGGCGTTAACCCTCCTCTACATACGCGTGGCGTACACCTACCTCTACCTCCACGTGGCGTAAACCTTCCACTAACTTTACCTGGCGTCAACCTTCCTTTACCTCCATATGTCGTCAACCTTTCCACGTGCCGTCAATCTTCTTCCACCTACACGTGGCGTCAACCTTCCTCTACCGCTACCTAGCGTCACCCTTCACCTACCTCCCCTTGGTATCAACCTTCCTCTATATACACTCGGCGTCATCCTTCCTCTATCTCCACGTGGCGTCAACCTTCCTCTACCATTGCATGGCGTCAAACTTCCTCTCCCATTCCATGGCGTCAACCTTCCTTTCCCACAATGTGTCGACAACCTTCCTCTAATTCCACGTGGCGTCAACCTTCCTCTACCTTTACATGCTGTCTACCTTACTTTACCTCCATGTGTCGTCAACCTTTCCCTTTCTTATACCTCCACGTGGCGTCAAAGTTCCTCTAGCTTCATGTGGCGTCAACCTTCTTCTACCTACAAATGGCGTCAAACTTCCCCTCTCTTCACGTGTTTCAACCTTCCTCTACATCCACCTGGCGTTAACCTTCCTCTCCCTCCACATGGCGTCAACCTTCATCTACCTCTACGAGGCGTCAGCCTTCCTTTAACTCCACGTGTTGTTCACCTTTCTCTACCTCCACGTAGTGTCAACCTTCCTCTACCTTCACTTGGCGTCAACCTTCCTCTACCTCTACGTGGCTTCAACCTTACTCTGCCTCCACTTGCCTTCAACCTTCGTCTAATTCCACTTGGCATCAACTTTTCTCTAACTTTATATGGCGTCAATCTTTCTTTACATCCACGTGTCGTTAATCTTCCCCTACCTTCATGTGGCCTCAATATTCTTCTCCCTCTATATGGTGTCAACCTTCTTCTACCTCCAAATTGCGTCAACATTCTTCTACCTTCATGTGGAGCCAAGCTGCTTCTACCTCCAAATGGGGTCAACCTACCTCTACCTTCATGTGGCGTCAACCTTCCTCTACCTTTACATGCTGTCAACCTTACTTTACCTCCATGTGTCGTCAACCTTTCCTTACCTCCACGTAGCGTGGACCATCCTCTACCTCCACGTGGCGTCAACCTTTGTCTACCTCCATATGGCGGATTCCTTCATCTGCATTCATGTGGCGTCAACATCTAAATCTACGTAGCGTTACCTTTCTTATACCTCCACGTGGCGTCAAAGTTCCTCCATCTTCATGTGACGTCAACCTTCTTCTACCTACAAATGGCGTCAAACTTCCTCTCCCTTCACGTGGTTTCAACCTTCCTCTACATCCACCTGGCGTTAACCTTCCTCTTCCTCCACATGGCGTCAACCTTACCTTACATTCCTTACACGCATCAGCCTTCCTGTACCTCCTCTTGTTGTCAACTTTCCCCTACCTCCACGTAGCGTCAACCATCCTCTACATTTACATGTCGTCAACCTTCCTTCACCTCCATGAGTCGTCAATCTTCCCCTACCTTCATGTGGGGTCAACATTCTCCTACCTGTATGTGGTGTCAACCTTCTTCTACCTCTACGTGGCGTCAACTTTCTTCTACCTCCATATGGCGTCAACCTTCCCCTACCTTCATGTGCCGTTAACATTCTTCTACCTCTACGTGGCATAGTCCTTCCTCTACCGCTACGTGGTCTCAACCTTTCTCTATCTCCACATGGCGTCAGCCTTCCTCTTCATTAACACGTCTTTAATCATGATTTACCTCATTGCTTCGTCAAGTTTCACCCACCTTCATGTGGCGTCAACATTCTTCTACCTATACGCCGCGTCAACCTTCTTCTATCTCCACGTGTCGTTAACCTTCCTCTACATTCATGTGGTGTCAACATTCTTCTACCTCCACGTTGCGTAAACCTTCCTCTACCTCCACGTGGCGTCAACCTTCCTATACCTTTACATGGCGTCAATCTTCCTTAACCTCCATGAGTTTTCAACCTACCCTTACCTCCACATGACGTCAACATTCCTCTACCTCAACAAGGCGAGAACCTTCTTTTACCTCCACGTGTTGTCAGCACTCCTCTATCTCCATGTAGCGTCAACCTTACACTACCACCACGTGGCGTCAACCTTTCTCTACCTCCAAGTGGCGTCAACCTTCCCTACCTTCATATGGCGTCAACATTCTTCTACCTCTACGTGGCGTCAACCTTCTTCCACCTCCACGTGTCGTCACCTTCCTCTACCTCTACGTGACTTCAACCTTACTCTACCTCCACGTGACTTCAACATTCGTCTACTTCCACGTAGCGTCAACTTTTCTCAAACTTTATATGGCGTCAGTCTTCCTTTACCTCCAAGTTTCGTCAACCTTCCCTTACCTTCACCTGGCCTCAATATTCTTCTACTTCTACGTGGCGTCAGCCTTGTTCTACCTCAATGTGGCGTCAACCTTCCTCTACCTTCATGTGGAGTCAAGTTTCTTCTACCTCCACATGGCGTCAACTTTCCTCAATCTCTACGTGGTGTTAACCTTCTTCTACCTACACATGGCCTCATCCTACCTCTATCTCTACGTGGCGTCAACCTTCCTCTACCTCCATTTGGCGTCAACATTCTTCTACCTCCACCTGCTGTGAACCTTCCTTTACCTCCACTTGGTTTCAACCTTCCTCTACCTCCACGAGGCGTCAGCCTTCCTTTAACTCCACGTGGTGTTCACCTTTCTCTACCTCCACGTAGCGTCAACCTTCCTCTACCTCCACGAGGCGTCACCCTTCCTCTACCTCTACGTGGCCTCAGCCTTACTCTACCCCCACGTGGCTTCAACCTTCATCTACTTCCACTTGGCGTCAACTTTTCTCTAACTTTATATGGCGTCAGTCTTTCTTTACCTTCATGTGTCGTTAACCTTCCCCTACCTTCATGTGGTGTCAATATTCTCCTACCTCTATGTAGTGTCAACCTTCTTCTACCTCTAAATAGCGTCAACCTTCCTCTACATTCATGTGGAGCCAAGCTGCTTCTACCTCCAAATAGCGTCAACCTTCCTCTACCCCCACGTGGCGTTAACCTTCTTCTACGTGCACGTGGCGTCAACCTACCTCTACCTCCATGTGGCGTCAACCATCCTCTATCTTTACATACTGTCAACCTTACTTTACCTCCATGTGTCGTCAACCTTTCCCTACCTCCATGTAGCGTGCACCATCCTCTACCTCCACCTAGCGTCAACCTTTGTCTACCTCCAGATGGCGGATTCCTTCATCTGCATTCATGTGGCGTCAAAATCTTCTAAATCTACGTAGCGTTACCTTTCTTATACCTCCACGTGGCGTCAAAGTTCCTCTATCTTCATGTGGCGTCAACCTTCTTCTACCTCCAAGTGGCGTCAAACTTCCTCTCCCTTCACGTGGTTTCAACCTTCCTCTACATCCACCTGGCGTTAACCTTCCTCTTCCTCCACATGGCGTCAACCTTACCTTACATCCCTTACACGCACCAGCCTTCCTGTACCTCCTCTTGTTGTCAACTTTCCTCTACCTCCACGTAGCGTCAACCTTCCTCTACATTTACATGGCGTCAACCTTCCTTCACCTCCATGAGTCGTCAGCCTTCCCCTACCTTTATGTGGAGTCAACATTCTCCTACCTGTACATGGTGTCAACCTTCTTCTACCTCTACGTAGCGTCAACTTTCTTCTACCTCCATATGACGTCAACCTTCCCCTACCTTCATGTGCCGTCAACATTCTTCTACCTCTACGTGGCATAGTCCTTCCTCTACAGCTACGTGGCCTCAGCCTTCCTTTATTTCCACGTGGCGTCAGCCTTCCTCTTCATTAACATGTCTTCAATCATAATTTACCTCACTGCTTCGTCAAGTTTCACCCACCTTCATGTGGCGTCAACATTCTCCTACCTCTACGCCGCGTCAACCTTCTTCTATCTCCACGTGTCGTTAACCTTCCACTACCTTCATGTGGCGTCAATCTTCTTCTACCTCCACGTTGCGTAAACCTTCCTCTACCTCCACGTGGCGTCAACCTTCCTATACCTTTGCATGGCGTCAATCTTCCTTTACCTCCATGTGTTTTCAACCTACCCTTACCTCCACATGACGTCAACATTCCTCTACCTCAACGAGGCGAGAACCCTCTTTTACCTCCACGTGTTGTCAACACTCCTCTATATCAATGTAGCGTCAACCTTCCACAACCACCACGTGGCGTCAACCTTTCTCTACCTCAAAGTAGCGTCAATCTTCCCCTACCTTCATATGGCGTCAACATTCTTCTACCTCTACGTGGCGTCAACCTTCTTCCACCTCCACGTGTCG
Organism: Panulirus ornatus; assembly: GCF_036320965.1. NCBI lineage: Eukaryota > Metazoa > Arthropoda > Malacostraca > Decapoda > Palinuridae > Panulirus > Panulirus ornatus. Next base: position 30,343,722 of record NC_092237.1, read on the forward strand.
TCAAGCTTCCTCTACCTCTACGTGGCTTCAACCTTACTCTACCTCCACGTGGCTTCAACATTCATCTACTTCCACGTAGCGTCAACTTTTCTCAAACTTTATATGGCGTCAGTCTTCCTTTACCTCATGTGTCTTCAACCTTCCCTTACCTTCACCTGGCCTCAATATTCTTCTACCTCTACGTGGCGTCAGCCTTGTTCTACCTCAACGTGGCGTCAACCTTCCTCTACCTTCATGTGGAGTCAAGTTTCTTCTACCTCCACATGGCGTCAACTTTCCTCTATCTCCACGTGGTGTTAATCTTCTACCTACACATGGACTCATCCTACCTCTAACTCTACGTGGCGTCAACCTTCCTCTACCTCCATATGCGTCAACCTTCTTCTACCTCCACCTGCTGTGAGCCTTCCTTTACCTCCACTTGGTTTCAACCTTCCTCTACCTCCAGGAGGCGTTAGCCTTCCTTTAACTCCTCGTGGTGTTCACCTTTCTCTACCTCCACGTAGCGTCATCCTTCCTCTACCTCCACTTGGCGTCAGCCTTCCTCTACCTCTTCGTGGCTTCAACGTTACTCTACCGCCACGTGGTTTCAACCTTCGTCTACATCCACTTGGCATCAACTTTTCTCTAACTTTATATGGCGTCAGTCTTTCTTTACCTCCATGTGTCGTTAACCTTCCCCTACCTTCATGTGGCCTCCATATTCTCCTACCTCTATGTAGTGTCAACATTCTTCAACCTCCAAATGGCGTCAACATTCCTCTACCTTCATGTGGAGCCAAGCTGCTTCTACCTCTAAATGGCGTCAACCTTCCTCTACCTCCACGTGGCGTTAACCTTCTTCTACGTACACGTGTCATCAACCTACCTCTACCTCCATGTGGCGTCAACCTTCCTCTACCTTTACATGCTGTCAACCTTACTTTACCTCCATGTGTCGTCAACCTTTTCCTAACTCCATGTAGCGTTCACCATACTCTACCTCCACGTGGCGTCAACCTTTGTCTACCTCCAAATGGCGGATTGCTTCATCTGCATTCATGTGGCGTCAACATCTTCTAAATCTAAGTAGCGTTACCTTTCTTGTACCTTCACGTGGCATCAAAGTTCCTCTATCTTCATGTGGCGTCAACCTTCTTCTAACTATAAATGACGTCAAACTTTCTCTCCCTTCACGTGGTTTCAACCTTCCTCTACATCCACCTGACGTTAACCCTCCTCTTCCTCCACATACCGTCAACCTTACCTTACATCCCTTACACGCATCAGCCTTCCTGTACCTCCTCTTGTTGTCAACTTTCCCCTACCTCCACGTAGCGTCAACCTTCCTCTACATTTACATGGCGTCAACCTTCCTCTACATTTACATGGTGTCAACCTTCCTTCACCTCCATGAGTCGTCAGCCTTCCCCTACCTTTATGTGGCGTCAACATTCTCCTACCTGTATTTGGTGTCAACCTTTTTCTACCTCTACGTGGCGTCAACTTTCTTATACCTCCATATGGCGTCATCCTTCCCCTACCTTCATGAGCGGTCAACATTCTTCTACCTCTACGTGGGATAGTCCTTCCTCTATCGCTACGTGGCCTCAACCTTACTCTATCTCCACTTGGCGTCAGCCTTCCTCTTCATTAACACGTCTTCAATCATGATTTACCTCCTGGCTTCGTCTAGTTTCATCCACCTTCATGTGTCGTCAACATTCTTCTACCTCTACGCCGCGTCAACCTTCTTCTATCTCCACGTGGCGTTAACCTTCCTCTACCTTTATGTGGCGTCAATCTTCTTCTACCTCCACGTTGCGTAAACCTTCCTCTACCTCCACGTGGCGTCAACCTTCCTATACCTTTACATGGCGTCAGTCTTCCTTTACTTCCATGTGTTTTCAACCTACCCTTACCTCCACATGACGTCAACATTCTTCTACCTCAACGAGGCGAGAACCTTCTTTTACCTCCACGTGTTGTCAACACTCATCTATATCAATGTAGCGTCAACCTTCCACTACCACCACGTGGCGTCAACCTTTCTCTACCTCCAAGTGGCGTCAACCTTCCCCTATCTTCATATGGCGTCAACATTTTTCTACCTCTACGTGGCGTCAACCTTCTTCCACCTGCACGTGTCGTAAACCTTCCTCTACCACTACGTGGCTTTAACCTTACTCTACCTACATGTCGCTTCAACATTCGTCTACTTCCACGTAGCGTCAACTTTTCTCAAACTTTATATGGCGTCAGTCTTCCTTTACCTCCATGTGTCGTCAACCTTCCCTTACCTTCACCTGGCCTCAATATTCTTCTACCTCTACGTGGCGTCAGCCTTGTTCTACCTCAACGTGGCGTCAACCTTCCTCTACCTTCATGTGGAGTCAAGTTTCTTCTACCTCCACATGGCGTCAACTTTCCTCAATCTCCACATGGTGTTAACCTTCTTCTACCTACAACTGGCCTCATCCTACCTCTATCTCTACGTGGCGTCAACCTTCCTCTACCTCCATATGGCGTCAACCTTCTTCTACCTCCACCTGCGGTGAACCTTCCTTTACCTCCACTTGGTTTCAACCTTCCTCTACCTCCACGAGGCGTCAGCCTTCCTTTAACTCCACGTGGTATTCACCTTTCTTTACCTCCACGTAGCGTCAACCTTCCTCTACCTCCATTTGGCGTCAACATTCCTCTACCTCTTCGTGGCTTCAACCTTACTATACCTCCACGTGGCTTCAACTTTCGTCTACATCCACTTGGCATCAACTTTTCTCTAACTTTATATGGCGTCAGTCTTTCTTTACCTCCATGTGTCGTTAACCTTCCCCTACCTTCATGTGGCCTCAATATTCTTCTACTTCTATGTGGTGTCAACCCTCTTCTACCTCCAAATGGCGTCTACCTTGCTCTACCTTCATCTGGTGCCAAGTTGCTTCTACCTCCAAATTGCGTCAACCTTCCTCTACCTCCATGTGGCGTTAACCTTCTTCTACGTCAACCTGCCTCTACATCCATGTGGCGTAGACCTTCCTCTACCTTTACATGGTGTTAACTTTCTTTAACCTCATTCCTCAACCTTTCATCTGTCAACCTTACTTTACCTCCATGTGTCGTCAACCTTTTCCTAAACCCCCATGTAGCGTTCACCTTCTCTACCTCCCTTGGTCAAACTTTGTCTACCTCCATATGGCGATTCTTCATATGCTCCATGTGGGGTCAATCTTCTAAATCTAATACGTTACCTTCTTGTACCTTCACGTGGCATCAAAGTTCCTCTATCTTCATGTGGCGTCAACCTTCTTCTAACTATAAATGACGTCAAACTTTCTCTCCTTCACGTGGTTTCAACCTTCCTCTACATCCACCTGACGTTAACCCTCCTCTTCCTCCACATACCGTCAACCTTACCTTACATCTCTACCTCTACGTGGCGTCAATCTCTTCTCTATCCTCACGTTAGAGTCAACGTTCTCTACCCACGTACGTCACCCTTCATCTACCTCCTCTTGGTATCAACCTTCCTCTATCTCCACTCGGCGTCATCCTTCCTCTATCTTCACGTGGCTTAAACCTTCCCCTACCATTACATGGCGTCCTTTACCTCAATGTGTCGACAACCTTCCTCTAACTCCACGTGGCGTCAATCTTCCTCTACCCTTACATGCTGTCAACCTTACTTTACCTCCAATTGTCGTCAACCTTTCCCTACCTCCACGTAGCGTGCACCATCCTCTACCTCCACGTAGCGTCAACCTTCCTCTACCTCCAGATGGCGGATACCTTCATCTACATTCATGTGGCGTCAACATTCTTCTAAATCTACGTAGCTTTACCTTTCTTTTATCTCCACGTGCCGTCAAAGTTCCCCTAGCTTCATCTTGCGTCAACATTCTTCTACCTCCAAATGGCGTCAACCTTATTCTACCTCCACGTGGCGTTATCCTTCCTCTACCTTCACGAAGCGTCAACGTTCCTCTACCTTCATTTGGTGTCACCCTTCTTCTATCTCCAAGTGGCGTCTACCTTCCTCTACCTCCACGGAGCGTCAACCTTCTTCTACCTCCACATAGCGTTAATGTTCTTCTCCCTCCACGTGGCGTAAGCCTTCCTCTACCTCCACATGGCGTCAATCTTCCTATACCTTTACATGGCGTCAATCTTCCTTTACCTCCATGTGTTTTCAACCTTCCCATACCTCCACATGATATCATCATTCCTCTACCTCAGCGAGGCGAGAACCTTCTTTTACCTCCATGTGTCGCCAACACTCCTCTATCTCTGTGTAGCGTAAACCCTCCACTACCACCACGTGGCGTCAACCTTTCTCTACCTTCAAGTGGCGTCAACGTTCCCCTACCTTCATATGGCGTCAACATTCTTCTACCTCTACGTAGCGTCAACCTTCTTACACCTCCATGTGGCGTCAACCTTCCTCTACCTCCACGTGGCTTCAACTTTACTCTACCTTCACGTGGCTTCAACATTCGTCTACTTCCACGTGGCGTCAACTTTTCTCTAGCTTTATATGGCGTCAGTCTTCCTTTACCTCCATGTGTCGTCAACCTTCCCTTACCTTCACCTGGCCTCACTATTCTTCTACTTCTACATGGCGTCAACCTTATTCTGCCTCCACGTGGCGTCAACCTTCCTCTACCTTCATATGGAGTCAAGCTTCTTCTACCTCCACATGGCGTCAACTTTCCTCTACCTCCACGTGGTGTTAACCTTCTTCTACCTACACGTGGCCTCATCCTACCTCTATATCTACGTGGCGTCAACCTTTCTCTACCTCCATATGGCGTCAACCTTCTTCTACCTCGACGTGCTGTGAACCTTCCTTTACCTCCACTTGGTTTCAACCTTCCTCTACCTCAACGAGGCGTCAACCTTCCTTTAACTCCACGTGGTGTTCACCTTCCTCTACCTCCACGTAGCGTCAACGTTCATCTACTTCCACGTGGCGTCAACCTTCCTCTACCTACACGTCTTCAACCTTCCTTTAGCTAATCGTGCCGTCAACCATCCTTTACCTCACCGTGGATCAACCTTCCTGTACCTCCACGTGGCGTCAGCCTTCCTCTACCTTTACATGTCGTCAAATTTCCTTTACCTCCATATATCGTCAACGTTCCCCACCTTCATTTGGAGTCATCATTCTTTTACTTCTACGTGGCGTCAACTTTCTTCTACATCCACGTGTCGTCAACACTCCTCTACCTCCACGTAGCGTCAACCTTCCTCTACCTCCCCGTGGCATCAACCTTTCTCTATCTCCAAGTGGCGTCAACCTTCCCCTACCTTCATATGGCGTCAACATTCTTCTACCTATACGTGGCTTAAACCTTCTTGCACCTGCACGTGGCGTCAACCTTCCTCTACCTACACGTGGCTTCAACCTTACTCTATCTCCACGTGGCTTCAACCTTCGTCTACTTCCACTTGGCATCAACTTTTCTCTAACTTTATATGACGTCAGTCTTTCGTTACCTCCATGTGTCGTTAACCTTCCCCTACCTTCATGTGCCCTCAATATTCTTCTACCTCTACGTGGCGTCAACCTTCTTCTACCTCCAAATGCCGTCAACCTTCCTCTACCTTCATGTGGAGCCAAGCTGCTTCTATCCTCCAAATGGCGTCAACCTTCCTCTACCTACACGTGGCGTTAACCTTCTTCTACCTACACGTGGCGTCAACCTACCTCTACCTCCACGTGGCGTAGACCTTCCTCTACCTTTATATGGTGTCAACTTTCGTTAACCTTCATGTGTCGTCAACCTTTCCCTACCTCCACGTGCCGTCAATCTTCTTCTATCTCCAAGTGGCGTCAACCTTCCTCTACCCCTACGTAGCGTCACCCTTCATCTACATCCCCTTGGTATCAAACTTCCTCTATCTCTACGTGGCGCCAACCTTCCTGTATCTCCACGTTGCATCAACCTTCCTCTACCTTTACATGCGTCAACCTTCCTTTACCTCAACTTGTCGACAACCTTCCTCTAACACCATGTGGCTTCAACCTTCCTCTAACTCCATGTGGCTTCAACCTTCCTCTATATTTACATGCTGTCAACATTCCTTTATCTCCATGTGTCGTCAGCCTTTCCCTACCTCCACGTAGCATGCACTATCCTCTACCTCTACGTGGCTTCAACCTTCGTCTACTTCCACGTGGCATCAACATTTCTCTAACTTTATATTGCATCAGTCTTCCTTTACCTCCATGTGTCGTCAACCTTCCCCTAACTTCATATGTCCTCAATATTCTTCTACCTCTACGTGGCGTCAACCTTCTTCTACCTCCACGTGGCGCCAACCTTACTCTACCTTTTCATGCGTCAATCTTCCTTTACCTGAACGTGTCGACAACCTTCTTCTACCTCCCCGTAGAGTCAACCTTCCTTTACCTCCGTGTTTTCAACCTTTCCTTAACTGCACATGCCGGTAACATTCCTCTACTTCAACGAGGCGAAAACCTTCATTTACCTCCAGCTGTCGTCAACACTCCTCTGCTCAATGTAGCGTCAACCTTGCACTACCTATACGTTGCGTCAACCTTTCTTTACCTCCAAGTGGCGTCAACCTTCCGCTGCCTTCATATAACATCAACATTCTTCTACCTAACCTTCTTCACCTCCACGTGGCGACGACCTTCCTCTACCTCCACGTGGCTTCAACCTTACTCTACCTCAACGTGGCTTCAACCTTCGTCTACTTCCAATTGGCGTCAACTTTTCTCTAACTTTATATGGCGTTAGTCTTCCTTTACCTCCATGTGTCGTCAAACTTCCCCTATCTTCATGTGGCATCAATATTCTTCTACCTCTACGTGGCGTCAACCTTGTTCTATCTCTATGTAGCATCAACCTTCCTCTACCTTCTTGTGGAGTCAAGCTTCTTCTACCTCCACATGGCGTCAAGCTTCCTCTACCTACACGTGGCGTTAAACTTCTTCTACCTACAAGTGGGGGCATCCTACCTCTACATCCACGTGGCGTAAATCTTCCTCTACCTTTACATGGCGTCAACCTTCTTCTACCTGCACGTGGCGTCAACCTTCCTCTACATTCATGTGGAGTCCAGCTTCTTCTACCTCCACATGGCGTCAACCTTCCTCTACCTCAACGTGGCGTTAACCCTCTTCTACCTACACGTGGCGTACAACTACCTCGACCTCCTTGTGGCGTCAACTTTTTTCTAACTTTATCTGGCGTCAACCTTCCTCTAACTTTACCTGGCGTCAACCTTCCTTTACCTCCATATGTCGTCAACCTTTCCCTACCTCCACGTGGCGTCAATCTTCTATCTCCACGTGGCGTCAACCTTCCTCTACCCCTACGAAGCGTCACCCTTCATCTACCTTCCCTTGGTATCAACCTTCCTCTATCTCCACTCGGCGTCATCCTTCCTCTATCTCCACGTGGCGTCATCCTTCCTCTACCATTACATGGCGTCAACCTTCCTTTACCTCAATGTGTCGACAACCTTCCTCTAACTCCACGTGGCGTCAATCTTCCTCTACCTTTACATGCTGTCAACCTTACTTTACCTCCATGTGTCGTCAACCTCTCCCTACCTCCACGTAGCGTGCACCATCCTCTACCTCCACGTGGCCTCAACCTTTCTCTACTTCCAGATGGCGGATACCTTCATCTACCTTAATGTGGCGTCAACATTCTTCTAAATCTACGTAGAGTTAACTTTCTTATACCTCCACGTGGCGTCAAAGTTCCTCTAGCTTCATGTGGCGTCAACCATCTTCTACCTCCAAATGGCGTCAAACTACCTCTCCCTTCACGTGGTTTCAACCTTCCTCTACATCCACCTGGCGTTAACTTTCCTCTTCCTCCACATAGCGTCAACCTTTCCTTACATGCCTTACAGGCGTCAGCCTTCCTGTACCTCCACTTGCTGTCAACTTTCCCCTACCTCCACGTAGCATCAACGTTCCTCTTCATTTACATGGCGTCAACCTTCCTTCACCTCCATGAGTCGTCAGCCTTCCCCTACCTTCATGTGGTGTCAACATTCTCCTACCTGCACGTGGTGTCAACCTTCTTCGACCTCTACGTGGCGTTAACTTTCTTGTACCTCCACGTGACGTCAACATTCATCTACCTCTACGTGGCGTCAACTTTCTTCTACCTCCCTTCCCCTACCTTCATGTGGCGTCAACATTCTTCTACCTCTACTTGGTATAAACCTTCCTTTACCTCCACGTGGCGTCAACCTTCCCTTACCTCCACGTGGCGTCAACCTTCCCTTACCTCCACGTGGCGTCAACCTTCACTTACCTCCATGTATCGTCAACCTGGCCCTGCCTTCATATCGCGGAAACATTCTTCTACCTCTAAGTTGCGTAAAATTTTTTCTACCTCCACGTGGCGTCAACCTTCCTCTACCTTCATTTGGCGTCAACCTTCTTCTACCTCCACGTTTCGTCAACCTTCCTTTACCTCAGGAGGTGTCAATCTTCTTCTACCTCCACATGGCGTTAACCTTCCTCTACCTCCTCGTGGCGTCAACCTTCTCTACCTCCATGTGGCGTCAGCCTTACTTTACCTTTACATGGCGTCAACCTTCCAGCACATACATGTGTCGTCAACCTTCTTCTACCTCTAAGAAGAGTCAACCTTCATCTACCTCCACGTGACGATAACCTTCCTCTACCTCCATGAAGCGTCAACCTTCCTCTGCCTCCAAGTGGCGTTATCCTTCTCTACCTCAACGAGGCATCAAACTTCCATTTCCTGCACGTGTCTCAACCTTCCTTTACCTCCACGTAGCGTTAACCTCCCTCTACCTACACGTGGCGTCAGCCTTCCTCTGCCTACACGTGGCGTCAGCCTTCCTCTACCTTCATAAAGCGTCAACATTCTTCTAGCGTAAGATTGCGTCAACCTTCTTCTACCTCCACGTGGCTTCAGCTTTACTCTACTCCACGTGGTTTCAACCATCCTCTACCTCCACGTGGCGTCAGGTTTCCTCTTAGTTTACATGGCGTCAAACTTCCTTTACCTCCACGTGTCGTCAACCTTTCCCTACCTTCATGTGACGTATTCTTCAATTTCTACGAGGTGTAAACATACTTCTATCTCCACGTGGCGTAAACCTTCCTCTATCTTAATGTGGAGTCAGCCTTCTACTTCCACATGGTGTCAACCTTCCTCTAACTCCACGTGGCGTGAATCTTTCTTTACCTCCACTTGTCGTCAACTTTCCTCTACCTTCCACGTGGCGTCAACCTTCCTGTACCTCCAGTTTGTGTCAACCTTCCTCGACCTTTACCTGGCGTCAACCTTCCTCTACATACATATAGCGTCAACCTTTCTTTAGCTCTATATGTAATCAACCTTCCCCTACCTCCATGTGGCATCAACCATCTTCTACCTCCACGTGGCGTTAACCTTCCTCTACCTATAAGTAGCGTCACGTTTCATCTACTTCCGCGTGGCTTCAACCTTACTCTATGTCTACTTGGCGTCAACCTTGTTCTAATTCCAAGTGGCGTCAACCTTCCTCTACATTTACATGGCGTCAACCTTCCTTTACTTCCACATGTCGTCAACATTCCTCTAATTGCACTTGGCGTCAGCCTTCCTCTACCTTTAAATGGCGTCAAACTTCCTATACCTCGATGTGTCGTCAACCTTCACCCTACCTTCATGTGGCGTCAACATTCTTCTACCTCTACGAGTCCTCAACTTTCTTCTACGTCTACGTAGCTTCAACCTTCCTCTACCGACAAGTGTCGTTAACGTTCCTTTGCCTCCACGTGTCGTCAACATTCCTCTACTCCACATTCCTCAACCTCCAGGACACGTCAACCTTCCTTTACCTCCACGTGGCGTCAACCTTCCTGTACCTCCAGTAGGCGTCAACCTTCCTCTACCTTAAAATATCGTCATCCTTCCTTTACCTCCACGTATCTTCAACCTTCCCCTACCTTCATATGGCGTCAATATTCTTCTACTTCTACGTTGCGTCAACCTTCTTCTACCTCCACGTGGCGTTAACCTTCCTCTACCTTCATTTGGCGTCACCCTTATTCTACCTCCACGTGGCGTCAACCTTCCTCTACCTCCACGTGGCGTCAACTTCCCTCTTCCGTCACTTGTCGTCAACCTTCCTTTACCTCCATGTGTCGTCACCCTTCCCCTACCTTCATGTGTCGTCAACATTCTTCTATCTCTACGTGGCGTCAACATTCCTCTTCACCCCACGTGGCGTCAGCATTCCTCTTCCTTAACATGTCGCCAACCTTCCTTTACATCAATGTGTCGTCAACCTTCCCCTACCTTCATGTGGCTTCAACTTTCTTCTACCTCCACTTAGCGTCAACCTTCCTCTACCTCCACGTGGCCTCAACCTTACTCTATTCCACGTGGTTTCAACCTTCCTCTACCTACACGTGGCCGTCAGCTTTCCTCTTAGTTTACATGGCGTCAACCTTCCTTTATCTCCATGTGTCGTCAACTTTCCCTTACCTTCTGTGTGGCATCAATATTCTTCTATTTCTACGTGGCCTAAACCTTCTTCTACCTCAATGTGGCGTCAACCTCCTCTTCCTTAATGTGACGTCAGTCTTCCTCTACCTTTACATGGCGTCAACCTTCCTTTACCTCCACGTGTCGTCAACATTCCTCTCACTCCACTTGGCGTCAACCTTCCTCTACCTTTAAATGGCGTCAACCTTCCTGTACCTCCACGTGGGGTCAACGTTCCTCTACCTTGACAGGTCGTCAACCTTGCTTTACCTCCATGCATCGTCAACCTTTCGCTACCTTCATGTGTCGTCAACATTCTTCTACTTCTAAGTTGCATCTACATTCTTCTACCTCCACGTAGCGTCAACATTCATCTATGTTAATTTGGCGTCACCCTTCTTTTATCTCCAAGTGGCGTTAACCTTCCTCTACCTCCATGTGGCGTCAGCTTTCTTCTACCTCCACGTGGTGTTAACCTTCCTCTAGCTCCAAGTGGTATCAACCTTCCGCTACCTCTACGAGACGTCAACCTTCCTTTACCTCCACGTGGCGTCAACCTTCCATTACCTCCCGTTGGCGTTAACTTTCCTCTACCTTCACATGTCGTCAACCTTCCTTTACCTCCATGTATCGTCAACCTTCCCCTACCTTAATGTGGCGTCATCATTCCTCTACTTCTAAGTTGCGACAACCTTCTTCTACATCAACGTGGCGTCAACCTTCCTCTACCTCCACGTGGCGTCAACTTTCCTCTTCCATCACTTGTCGTCAACCTTCCTTTACCTCCATGTGTAGTCAACATTCCCTACCTTCTTGTGGCGTCAAAATTCCTCTATCCCACGTGGCGCAAACCTTTCTCTTCTCCCCACGTGGTGTCAGCTTTCATCATCCTTTACATGTCGCCAACCTTCCTTTACATCAATGAGTCGTCAACCTTCCCTTACCTTCAAGTGGCTTCAACATTCTTCTAACTCCACTTAGCGTCAACCTTCCTCTATCTCCACGTGGCTTCAACCTTAAACTATTCCACGTGGCTTCAGCCTTCCTCTACCTCCACATGGCGTTAGCTTTCCTCTTAGTTTACATTGCGTCAACCTTCCTTTACCTCAACGTATCGTCAACCTTCCTCTACCTCAACATAGCGTCAACATTCCTCAACCTCCACGAGACGTCAACCTTCCTTTACCTCCACGTGGCGTCAACCTCCCTGCACCTCCAGTTGGCGTCAACCTTCCTCAGCCTTGACATGTCGTCAACCTTCCCTTACCTTCATGTATCGTCAACCTTCCCCTACCTTCATATGGCGTCAACATTCTTCTACTTCTAAGTTGCGTCAACCTTCTACCTCCACATGGTGTCAACCTTCCTCTACCTTCATATGGCCTCATCCTTCTTCTACCTCCACGTGGCGTCAACCCTCTTCTACCTCCACGTGACGTTAACATTCTTTTACCACCACGTGGCGTTAACCTTCCTCTACCTTTAAGTGGCGTCAACCTTCCTCTTCCTATACATGGCGTCAAACTTTATTTATCTCTATGTGTAATCAACCTTACCCTATCTCCACGTGGCATCAACCTTCTTCTACCTCCAATTGGCGTCAACCTTCCTCTACCTCTACTTGGCGTCATCTTTCATCTACCTCCGCATGGCTTCACCCTTACTCTATCTCTACGTGGCGTCAACCTTCTCCTATCTCCAAGTGGCGTCAACCTTCCTCTACCTTTATATGGCGTCAACCTTCCTTTACCTCCACGTGTCGTCAACATTCCTCAAACTACACGTTGCGTCATCCTTCCTCTACATTTGAATGGCGTCAACCTTCCTTTACCTCGATGTGTCGTCAACCTGCCCCTATCTTTATGTGGCGTCAACATTTTTCTACTTCTACGAGGCGACAACTTTCTTCTACCTCCAGTTATCGTTGCGTCAACCTTCCTCTACCGACACGTGTCGTCATCGTTCCTTTACCTCCAAGTGTCGTCAACCTTCCTCTACCTGTACTTGGCGTCAACATTCCTCAACCTCCACGAGACATCAACCTTCCTTTACCTCCACGTGGCGTCAACCTTCCCTTACCTCCACGTGGAGTCAACCTTCCTCTGCCTTGACATGTCGTCAACCTTCTCTTACCTCCATGTATCGTCAACCTGCCCCTACCTTCATGTGGCGAAAACATTCTTCTACTTCTAAGTTGCGTCAAATTTCTTCTACCTCCACGTGGCGTCAACCTTCCTCTACCTTCATTTGGCGTCAACCTTCTTCTACCTCCACGTGTCGTCAACCTTCCTTTACCCGCACATGGTGTCGACCTTCTTCTACTTCCACATGGCATCAACCTTCCTCTACCTCCTCGTGGCGTCAACCTTCCTTTACCTCCATGTGGCGTCAACCGTCCCTTACATACATGTGTCGTCAAACTTCTTCTACCTCTAAGAGAGTCAACCTTCCTCTACCTCAACGTGACGATAACCTTCCACTACCTCCATGAAGCGTCAACCTTCCTCTGCCTACATGTGGCGTTATCCTTCCTCTACCTCAACGAGTTGTCAAACTTCCATTTCCTGCACGTGTCTCAACCTTCCTTACCTCCCTGTAACGTCAACCTTCCTCTACCTCCACGTGGCGTCAACCTTCCTCTACCTATACGTGGCGTCAGTCTTCCTCTACCTTCATAAGGCGTCAACATTCTTCTACCCTAAGGTGGCGTCAACCTTCTTCTACATCCACGTGGTGTCAACCTTCCTCTGCCTCCACGTGGCTTCAACCTTACTCTACTCCACGTAGTTTCAACCATCCTCTACCTCCACGTGGCGTCAGGTTTCCTCTTAGTTTATATGGCGTCAACCTTCCTTTACCTCCACGTGTCGTCAACCTTCCCTTTACCTTCATGTGGCGTCAGTATTCTTCAATTTCCACCTGGTGTAAACATTCTTCTATCTCCACGTGGCGTAAACCTTCCTCTATCTTAATATGGATTCAAGCTTCTATTACTTCCACATGGTGTCAACTTTCCTCTAACTCCACTTGGCGTGAACCTTTCTTTACCTCCACTTCTCGTCAACTTTCCTCTACCTCCACGTGGCGTCAACATTCCTTAACCTCCACAAGACGCCAACCTTCCTTTACCTCCATGTAGCGTCAACCTTCCTGTACCTCCAGTTGGTGTCAACCTTCCTCTATCTTTACCTGGCGTCAACCTTCCTCTACCTATGCATGGCGTCAAGATTTCTTTACATCTATGTTTAATCAACCTTCCCCTACCTCCATGTGGCATCAACCTTCTTCTACCTGCACGTGGCGTCAACCTTTCTCTACCTATAAGTGGCGTCACCTTTCATCTACTTCCGCGTGGCTTCAACCTTACTCTATCTCTATTTGGCGTCAACCTTCCTCTACATTTACATGGCGTCAATCTTCCTTTACTTCCACATGTCGTCAACATTCCTCTAATTGCACTTGGCGTCAACCTTCCTCTACCTTTAAATGTCGTCAAACTTCCTTTACCTCGATGTGTCGTCAACCTTCACCCTACCTTCATGTGGCGTCAACATTCTTCTACCTCTACGAGGCGTCAACTTTCTTCTACCTCCATGTATCATTGCGTCAACCTTCCTCTACAAACACATGTCGTCAACCTTCCTTTACCTCCACGTGTCGTCAACCTTCCTTTACCTCCATGTGTCGTCAACCTTCCTCTACCTCAACATAGCGTCAACATTCCTCAACCTCCACGAGACGTCAACCTTCCTTTACCTCCACGTGGAGTCAACCCTCCTGCACTTCCAGTTGGCGTCAACTTTCCCTTACCTGCATATATCGTCAACCTTCCCCTACCTTCATGTGACGTCGGTATTCTTCAGTTTCTATGAGGTGTAAACATTCTTCTATCTCCACGTGGCGTAAACCTTCCTCTACTTTAATGTGGAGTCAAGCTTCTTCTACTTCCACATGGTGTCAACCTTCCTCTAACTCCATGTGGTGTGAACCTTTCTTTACCTCCACGTGTCGTCAACTTTCCTCTACCTCCACGTTGGGCCAACATTCCTGACCCTCCACAAGACGCCAACCTTCCTTTACCTCCGCGTGGCGTGAACCTTCCTGTACCTCCAGTTGGTTTCAACCTTCCTCTACCTTTACCTGGCGTCAACCTTTCTCTACCTATACAAAGCGTCAACCTTTCTTTACCTCATTGTGTAATCAACCTTCCCCTACCTCCATGTGGCATCAACCATCTTCTACCTCCACGTGGGTCAACCTTCCTCTACCTATAAGTGGCGTCACCTTTCATCTACTTCCGCGTGGCTTCAACCTTCCTCTATGTCTGTTTGGCGTCAACCTTGTTCTAACTCCAAGTGGCGTCAACCTTCCTCTACATTTACATGGCGTCAACCTTCCTTTACTTCCACATATCGTCAACATTCCTCTAATTGCACTTAGCGTCAACCTTCCTCTACCTTTAAATGGCGTCAAACTTCCTATACCTCGATGTGTCGTCAACCTTCACCCTACCTTCATGTGGCGTCAACATTCTTCTACCTCTACGAGGCGTCAACTTTCTTTTACGTTCACGTAGCGTCAACCTTCCTCTACCGACAAGTGTCGTCAACGTTCCTTTACCTCCACGTGTCGATAACATTCCTCTACCTCCAAATGGCGTCAACATTCCTCAACCTCCAGGACACGTCAACCTTCCTTTACCTCCACGTGGCGTCAACCTTCCTGTACCTCCAGTTGGCGTCAACCTTCCTCTACCTTAAAATATCGTCATCCTTCCTTTACCTCCATGTATCTTCGAGCTTCCCCTACCTTCATATGGCGTCAATATTCTTCTACTTCTAAGTTGCGTCAACCTTCTTCTACCTCCACGTGGCGTTAACCTTCCTCTACCTTCATTTGAGGTTACCTTTATTCTATCCTCCACGTGGCGTCAACCTTCCTCTAGCTCCACGTGGCGTCAACTTCCCTCTTCCATCACTTGTCGTCAACCTTTCTTTACCTCCATGTGTCGTCACCCTTCCCCTACCTTCATGTGGCGTCAACATCTTCATCTC
>NC_092237.1:30359347-30378875 GCF_036320965.1 Panulirus ornatus
GATGCTGAGAAAGGAGAGCAAATGTGAAGGATAGAGGGAAAACGTAGTGCTTGGTTGATTAGTTGGTAGCAGGATTGAAAGGTAGGTAGAGAGGGGATCCCTTCATGGCATTGATTGCAGAGTGCATATTTGTTGTGAGGAAATTAAGGAATTTTCTTTGCATTGGACATCCTTGAGGCAGAGGAGCAAAGACATTGAAAGGATAAGATGTGTAAATGTAGTGTGAGTGATTAATGGTTGGTAGGACAGCTGTTGAAAAGTAGTAATGAAAGGGAAGACCGTTTTAATGGATTGATGTGAGTGATATTTGGTTAGAGAGATAGGAATTGCTGTTTGATGCTGAGGCAGATGATGGCAATAATGTGAAAGGTAGTATGTGTAAAGAATAGGTCTTGTGTGATTGAGTGCTAGGAAGGAAAAATAAGTTTGGAAAAGGATGGTGAAAAGAGGAGTTAGGATTGGGCAGAGCATATTGGTTTAGAGAGAAATTAAGGAATTTTCTTTATGCATGTTTGAGGAGAGGATGTGAAGAATTAAAGGAAGTATTGGTTGAAATGATTGTGAGGTGGGATAATGGTAAGGATTAGCATTGGTTAAAATGTGAGGGTAGAGGAGGGAGCCGTAAGGCAATGATTTGCAGAATGATATTTGGTTGGTGGAGAAATTAAGGATTTTTTATACTTGAGGAAGGGGAAACAAGATGATAGATATTGTAAAAGGGAGTTGGGGTTATGGTTGGTAGCAAGGGCTTGAAAGGTGGAGGAGAGAGGGACAACCCGTTCAATGCATGTGTCAAGTGCATATTTGTTGAGAAAAATTAGGGAATCTGCATTTGAAGCTTAGGAGAGAGAAGTAAATGGAGAGAGGTAAATGTATGTCGGTGGAATTTTTGATGACAGCTGAGGCGAGAGGAAGAATGGAAGAAGATGTTAATGGTAGTGTGATGGATTAATGTTTGGGTAGCAGATAGGAAATAGTGGAAGGGAAACGTAAGGCATGATTGAAGGATATGTGTAAGGAGATTGGGAATTTTGCAGACATGCTTGAGCGGAGAGAAAGACGAAGTAATATTGAAAATGAGTGCTTTGTTGGTAAGTGGGAGCGGCATTGAAGCTGAGAGAGAAGAAAGTAATATTGAATGAGTGCTTGTTTGTAAGATTGGAATCGTTTGGAAGCTTGAAGGGAGAACGATGGAGGATGTAGTGAATGTTTGGGTGGATTATGTTGTGACATCGAGGAGAACAGAGGAAGATGATTAATGGATTGTGTGAATGTTGTTTGCAGAGATTAAGGATTGATGGACAGTTAGAGGAGGCAAGCATTTGAGAAGATTGGAATGTGTTTGGATGATTAGGGGAGCAGCAGGAGGTTTGAAAATGTAGGGGGGGGATTAATGGCATTGATGTGCAGAGGCATATTGTTTGTCAAGAGAAATTAAGGGAATTTTCTTTGCATTTGGACATGCCTTGAGCAGAGAGAAAGACTGTGAAAGGAATATGTTGTGGTAAAATGGTAGGCTTGGTGATGGATTAATGTTGGGTAGCAGCGCAGGTTGGAAAAGCGTAGGTAGGAGAGAGGACGAACCGTTCAATGGCATGATTGCAGAGTGCATATTTGTTTGTCAGAGAGAATTAAGAATTTTCTTGAATTTGGACATCCTTGACAGAGAGAGCAAGACATGTGAAAGGATAAGTATGTGTAAATGGTAGTGCTGGTGGTGATAATGGTTGGGTAGCAGCAGGCAGGCTTGAAAAGCTAGGTAGAGGAGACGAACCCGTTCAATGCATGATGTGCAGTGCATTTTGTTTGTCAGAGAAATAGGAATTTTTGCATTGACATGCCTAGCAGAGAGGCAAAACTGTGAAAGGATAGTATTGGTAAAATGGTAGTGCTTGGTGGATATGTTGGGTACAGCAGCAGGCTGAAAAGCGTAGGAGGAGGGACGAACCGTTCATGCATGATTGCAGAGTGCATATTTGTTTGTCAGAGAGAAATTAAGGATTTCTTGCATTTGGACATGCTGAGCAGAGAGACAAAGACTGTAAGGATAAGTATTGTAAAATGTAGTGCTGTGGTGATAATGTTGGTACAGCAGCAGGCTTGAAAAGCTAGTAGGAGAGGACGAACCCGTTCAATGCATGATGCGTGCATAGTTCAGAGAATAGAATTTTTATTTGGACACCTGACAGGAGAACATTGAAAGGAAATATGTGAAATGGTGGTGTGTGATTAGTGAGAGCGCTGAACAGTAGAGAGAGGACACCCTTCAGCTGTCAATGCATATTTTGTCAAGAGAAATTAGAATTTTGCATTTGGACATGCTGAGCAAGAGCAAAGCATTGAAAGATAAGTATTAATGAGGTCTGGTGTGATTAATGTGGACCAGGCAGCTGAAGCGATAGAAAGGACACCTTCAATGCTGATGGTGCTATTTGCAGAGAATAAGATTTTCATGCATCTTGAGCAAGAGCAAAACAGTGAAAGAATGAAAGTAGGCTTGGTGTGATATTTGGGTAGCAGCAGCTGAAAAGCGTAGTAGGAAAGACGAACCTTGGCATGATGTAAGTGCATATTTTCAAGAATAAGGATTTTCTTTGATTACATGCTGGCAGAGAACAACATGTAAAATAATGTGGTAATGGTAGTCTGTGTGGATAATGTGGACAAGCGTGAACGTAGTAGAAGAGACGAACCGTTCATGCATGTTCAGAGGCATTTTGTTGTCAAGAAATAAGGGATTTCTGCATTGACATCTTAGAGACAAGAAGGATATATGTAATATCTTGGATAGTTGGACCGAGCTGAAGGTAGAGAGGAACCCGTTCATGCATTGAGAGAGGGATTAATGGTTGGGTAGCAGCAGGCAGGCTTGGAAAAGCGTAGGTAGGAGAGAGGACGAACCCGTTCAATGGCATTGATTGCAGAGTGCATATTTGTTTGTCAGAGAGAAATTAAGGGAATTTTCTTTGCATTTGGACATGCCTTGAGGCAGAGGAGAGCAAAGACATGTGAAAGGATAAGTATGTGGTAAAATGGTAGGTGCTTGGTGGTGGATTAATGGTTGGGTAGCAGCAGGCAGGCTTGGAAAAGCGTAGGTAGGAGAGAGGGACGAACCCGTTCAATGGCATTGATTTGCAGAGTGCATATTTGTTTGTCAGAGAGAAATTAAGGGAATTTTCTTTGCATTTGGACATGCCTTGAGGCAGAGGAGAGCAAAGACATGTGAAAGGATAAGTATGTGGTAAAATGGTAGGTGCTTGGTGGTGGATTAATGGTTGGGTAGCAGCAGGCAGGCTTGGAAAAGCGTAGGTAGGAGAGAGGGACGAACCCGTTCAATGGCATTGATGTGCAGAGTGCATATTTGTTTGTCAGAGAGAAATTAAGGGAATTTTCTTTGCATTTGGACATGCCTTGAGGCAGAGGAGAGCAAAGACATGTGAAAGGATAAGTATGTGGTAAAATGGTAGGTGCTTGGTGGTGGATTAATGGTTGGGTAGCAGCAGGCAGGCTTGGAAAAGCGTAGGTAGGAGAGAGGGACGAACCCGTTCAATGGCATTGATGTGCAGAGTGCATATTTGTTTGTCAGAGAGAAATTAAGGGAATTTTCTTTGCATTTGGACATGCCTTGAGGCAGAGGAGAGCAAAGACATGTGAAAGGATAAGTATGTGGTAAAATGGTAGGTGCTTGGTGGTGGATTAATGGTTGGGTAGCAGCAGGCAGGCTTGGAAAAGCGTAGGTAGGAGAGAGGGACGAACCCGTTCAATGGCATTGATGTGCAGAGTGCATATTTGTTTGTCAGAGAGAAATTAAGGGAATTTTCTTTGCATTTGGACATGCCTTGAGGCAGAGGAGAGCAAAGACATGTGAAAGGATAAGTATGTGGTAAAATGGTAGGTGCTTGGTGGTGGATTAATGGTTGGGTAGCAGCAGGCAGGCTTGGAAAAGCGTAGGTAGGAGAGAGGGACGAACCCGTTCAATGGCATTGATGTGCAGAGTGCATATTTGTTTGTCAGAGAGAAATTAAGGGAATTTTCTTTGCATTTGGACATGCCTTGAGGCAGAGGAGAGCAAAGACATGTGAAAGGATAAGTATGTGGTAAAATGGTAGGTGCTTGGTGGTGGATTAATGGTTGGGTAGCAGCAGGCAGGCTTGGAAAAGCGTAGGTAGGAGAGAGGGACGAACCCGTTCAATGGCATTGATGTGCAGAGTGCATATTTGTTTGTCAGAGAGAAATTAAGGGAATTTTCTTTGCATTTGGACATGCCTTGAGGCAGAGGAGAGCAAAGACATGTGAAAGGATAAGTATGTGGTAAAATGGTAGGTGCTTGGTGGTGGATTAATGGTTGGGTAGCAGCAGGCAGGCTTGGAAAAGCGTAGGTAGGAGAGAGGGACGAACCCGTTCAATGGCATTGATGTGCAGAGTGCATATTTGTTTGTCAGAGAGAAATTAAGGGAATTTTCTTTGCATTTGGACATGCCTTGAGGCAGAGGAGAGCAAAGACATGTGAAAGGATAAGTATGTGGTAAAATGGTAGGTGCTTGGTGGTGGATTAATGGTTGGGTAGCAGCAGGCAGGCTTGGAAAAGCGTAGGTAGGAGAGAGGGACGAACCCGTTCAATGGCATTGATGTGCAGAGTGCATATTTGTTTGTCAGAGAGAAATTAAGGGAATTTTCTTTGCATTTGGACATGCCTTGAGGCAGAGGAGAGCAAAGACATGTGAAAGGATAAGTATGTGGTAAAATGGTAGGTGCTTGGTGGTGGATTAATGGTTGGGTAGCAGCAGGCAGGCTTGGAAAAGCGTAGGTAGGAGAGAGGGACGAACCCGTTCAATGGCATTGATGTGCAGAGTGCATATTTGTTTGTCAGAGAGAAATTAAGGGAATTTTCTTTGCATTTGGACATGCCTTGAGGCAGAGGAGAGCAAAGACATGTGAAAGGATAAGTATGTGGTAAAATGGTAGGTGCTTGGTGGTGGATTAATGGTTGGGTAGCAGCAGGCAGGCTTGGAAAAGCGTAGGTAGGAGAGAGGGACGAACCCGTTCAATGGCATTGATTTGCAGAGTGCATATTTGTTTGTCAGAGAGAAATTAAGGGAATTTTCTTTGCATTTGGACATGCCTTGAGGCAGAGGAGAGCAAAGACATGTGAAAGGATAAGTATGTGGTAAAATGGTAGGTGCTTGGTGGTGGATTAATGGTTGGGTAGCAGCAGGCAGGCTTGGAAAAGCGTAGGTAGGAGAGAGGGACGAACCCGTTCAATGGCATTGATGTGCAGAGTGCATATTTGTTTGTCAGAGAGAAATTAAGGGAATTTTCTTTGCATTTGGACATGCCTTGAGGCAGAGGAGAGCAAAGACATGTGAAAGGATAAGTATGTGGTAAAATGGTAGGTGCTTGGTGGTGGATTAATGGTTGGGTAGCAGCAGGCAGGCTTGGAAAAGCGTAGGTAGGAGAGAGGGACGAACCCGTTCAATGGCATTGATTTGCAGAGTGCATATTTGTTTGTCAGAGAGAAATTAAGGGAATTTTCTTTGCATTTGGACATGCCTTGAGGCAGAGGAGAGCAAAGACATGTGAAAGGATAAGTATGTGGTAAAATGGTAGGTGCTTGGTGGTGGATTAATGGTTGGGTAGCAGCAGGCAGGCTTGGAAAAGCGTAGGTAGGAGAGAGGGACGAACCCGTTCAATGGCATTGATGTGCAGAGTGCATATTTGTTTGTCAGAGAGAAATTAAGGGAATTTTCTTTGCATTTGGACATGCCTTGAGGCAGAGGAGAGCAAAGACATGTGAAAGGATAAGTATGTGGTAAAATGGTAGGTGCTTGGTGGTGGATTAATGGTTGGGTAGCAGCAGGCAGGCTTGGAAAAGCGTAGGTAGGAGAGAGGGACGAACCCGTTCAATGGCATTGATTTGCAGAGTGCATATTTGTTTGTCAGAGAGAAATTAAGGGAATTTTCTTTGCATTTGGACATGCCTTGAGGCAGAGGAGAGCAAAGACATGTGAAAGGATAAGTATGTGGTAAAATGGTAGGTGCTTGGTGGTGGATTAATGGTTGGGTAGCAGCAGGCAGGCTTGGAAAAGCGTAGGTAGGAGAGAGGGACGAACCCGTTCAATGGCATTGATGTGCAGAGTGCATATTTGTTTGTCAGAGAGAAATTAAGGGAATTTTCTTTGCATTTGGACATGCCTTGAGGCAGAGGAGAGCAAAGACATGTGAAAGGATAAGTATGTGGTAAAATGGTAGGTGCTTGGTGGTGGATTAATGGTTGGGTAGCAGCAGGCAGGCTTGGAAAAGCGTAGGTAGGAGAGAGGGACGAACCCGTTCAATGGCATTGATGTGCAGAGTGCATATTTGTTTGTCAGAGAGAAATTAAGGGAATTTTCTTTGCATTTGGACATGCCTTGAGGCAGAGGAGAGCAAAGACATGTGAAAGGATAAGTATGTGGTAAAATGGTAGGTGCTTGGTGGTGGATTAATGGTTGGGTAGCAGCAGGCAGGCTTGGAAAAGCGTAGGTAGGAGAGAGGGACGAACCCGTTCAATGGCATTGATGTGCAGAGTGCATATTTGTTTGTCAGAGAGAAATTAAGGGAATTTTCTTTGCATTTGGACATGCCTTGAGGCAGAGGAGAGCAAAGACATGTGAAAGGATAAGTATGTGGTAAAATGGTAGGTGCTTGGTGGTGGATTAATGGTTGGGTAGCAGCAGGCAGGCTTGGAAAAGCGTAGGTAGGAGAGAGGGACGAACCCGTTCAATGGCATTGATGTGCAGAGTGCATATTTGTTTGTCAGAGAGAAATTAAGGGAATTTTCTTTGCATTTGGACATGCCTTGAGGCAGAGGAGAGCAAAGACATGTGAAAGGATAAGTATGTGGTAAAATGGTAGGTGCTTGGTGGTGGATTAATGGTTGGGTAGCAGCAGGCAGGCTTGGAAAAGCGTAGGTAGGAGAGAGGGACGAACCCGTTCAATGGCATTGATGTGCAGAGTGCATATTTGTTTGTCAGAGAGAAATTAAGGGAATTTTCTTTGCATTTGGACATGCCTTGAGGCAGAGGAGAGCAAAGACATGTGAAAGGATAAGTATGTGGTAAAATGGTAGGTGCTTGGTGGTGGATTAATGGTTGGGTAGCAGCAGGCAGGCTTGGAAAAGCGTAGGTAGGAGAGAGGGACGAACCCGTTCAATGGCATTGATGTGCAGAGTGCATATTTGTTTGTCAGAGAGAAATTAAGGGAATTTTCTTTGCATTTGGACATGCCTTGAGGCAGAGGAGAGCAAAGACATGTGAAAGGATAAGTATGTGGTAAAATGGTAGGTGCTTGGTGGTGGATTAATGGTTGGGTAGCAGCAGGCAGGCTTGGAAAAGCGTAGGTAGGAGAGAGGGACGAACCCGTTCAATGGCATTGATGTGCAGAGTGCATATTTGTTTGTCAGAGAGAAATTAAGGGAATTTTCTTTGCATTTGGACATGCCTTGAGGCAGAGGAGAGCAAAGACATGTGAAAGGATAAGTATGTGGTAAAATGGTAGGTGCTTGGTGGTGGATTAATGGTTGGGTAGCAGCAGGCAGGCTTGGAAAAGCGTAGGTAGGAGAGAGGGACGAACCCGTTCAATGGCATTGATGTGCAGAGTGCATATTTGTTTGTCAGAGAGAAATTAAGGGAATTTTCTTTGCATTTGGACATGCCTTGAGGCAGAGGAGAGCAAAGACATGTGAAAGGATAAGTATGTGGTAAAATGGTAGGTGCTTGGTGGTGGATTAATGGTTGGGTAGCAGCAGGCAGGCTTGGAAAAGCGTAGGTAGGAGAGAGGGACGAACCCGTTCAATGGCATTGATGTGCAGAGTGCATATTTGTTTGTCAGAGAGAAATTAAGGGAATTTTCTTTGCATTTGGACATGCCTTGAGGCAGAGGAGAGCAAAGACATGTGAAAGGATAAGTATGTGGTAAAATGGTAGGTGCTTGGTGGTGGATTAATGGTTGGGTAGCAGCAGGCAGGCTTGGAAAAGCGTAGGTAGGAGAGAGGGACGAACCCGTTCAATGGCATTGATGTGCAGAGTGCATATTTGTTTGTCAGAGAGAAATTAAGGGAATTTTCTTTGCATTTGGACATGCCTTGAGGCAGAGGAGAGCAAAGACATGTGAAAGGATAAGTATGTGGTAAAATGGTAGGTGCTTGGTGGTGGATTAATGGTTGGGTAGCAGCAGGCAGGCTTGGAAAAGCGTAGGTAGGAGAGAGGGACGAACCCGTTCAATGGCATTGATGTGCAGAGTGCATATTTGTTTGTCAGAGAGAAATTAAGGGAATTTTCTTTGCATTTGGACATGCCTTGAGGCAGAGGAGAGCAAAGACATGTGAAAGGATAAGTATGTGGTAAAATGGTAGGTGCTTGGTGGTGGATTAATGGTTGGGTAGCAGCAGGCAGGCTTGGAAAAGCGTAGGTAGGAGAGAGGGACGAACCCGTTCAATGGCATTGATGTGCAGAGTGCATATTTGTTTGTCAGAGAGAAATTAAGGGAATTTTCTTTGCATTTGGACATGCCTTGAGGCAGAGGAGAGCAAAGACATGTGAAAGGATAAGTATGTGGTAAAATGGTAGGTGCTTGGTGGTGGATTAATGGTTGGGTAGCAGCAGGCAGGCTTGGAAAAGCGTAGGTAGGAGAGAGGGACGAACCCGTTCAATGGCATTGATGTGCAGAGTGCATATTTGTTTGTCAGAGAGAAATTAAGGGAATTTTCTTTGCATTTGGACATGCCTTGAGGCAGAGGAGAGCAAAGACATGTGAAAGGATAAGTATGTGGTAAAATGGTAGGTGCTTGGTGGTGGATTAATGGTTGGGTAGCAGCAGGCAGGCTTGGAAAAGCGTAGGTAGGAGAGAGGGACGAACCCGTTCAATGGCATTGATGTGCAGAGTGCATATTTGTTTGTCAGAGAGAAATTAAGGGAATTTTCTTTGCATTTGGACATGCCTTGAGGCAGAGGAGAGCAAAGACATGTGAAAGGATAAGTATGTGGTAAAATGGTAGGTGCTTGGTGGTGGATTAATGGTTGGGTAGCAGCAGGCAGGCTTGGAAAAGCGTAGGTAGGAGAGAGGGACGAACCCGTTCAATGGCATTGATGTGCAGAGTGCATATTTGTTTGTCAGAGAGAAATTAAGGGAATTTTCTTTGCATTTGGACATGCCTTGAGGCAGAGGAGAGCAAAGACATGTGAAAGGATAAGTATGTGGTAAAATGGTAGGTGCTTGGTGGTGGATTAATGGTTGGGTAGCAGCAGGCAGGCTTGGAAAAGCGTAGGTAGGAGAGAGGGACGAACCCGTTCAATGGCATTGATGTGCAGAGTGCATATTTGTTTGTCAGAGAGAAATTAAGGGAATTTTCTTTGCATTTGGACATGCCTTGAGGCAGAGGAGAGCAAAGACATGTGAAAGGATAAGTATGTGGTAAAATGGTAGGTGCTTGGTGGTGGATTAATGGTTGGGTAGCAGCAGGCAGGCTTGGAAAAGCGTAGGTAGGAGAGAGGGACGAACCCGTTCAATGGCATTGATGTGCAGAGTGCATATTTGTTTGTCAGAGAGAAATTAAGGGAATTTTCTTTGCATTTGGACATGCCTTGAGGCAGAGGAGAGCAAAGACATGTGAAAGGATAAGTATGTGGTAAAATGGTAGGTGCTTGGTGGTGGATTAATGGTTGGGTAGCAGCAGGCAGGCTTGGAAAAGCGTAGGTAGGAGAGAGGGACGAACCCGTTCAATGGCATTGATGTGCAGAGTGCATATTTGTTTGTCAGAGAGAAATT
Organism: Panulirus ornatus; assembly: GCF_036320965.1. Classification (NCBI taxonomy): domain Eukaryota; kingdom Metazoa; phylum Arthropoda; class Malacostraca; order Decapoda; family Palinuridae; genus Panulirus; species Panulirus ornatus. The sequence continues at coordinate 30,369,149 of NC_092237.1, forward strand.
AAGGGAATTTTCTTTGCATTTGGACATGCCTTGAGGCAGAGGAGAGCAAAGACATGTGAAAGGATAAGTATGTGGTAAAATGGTAGGTGCTTGGTGGTGGATTAATGGTTGGGTAGCAGCAGGCAGGCTTGGAAAAGCGTAGGTAGGAGAGAGGGACGAACCCGTTCAATGGCATTGATGTGCAGAGTGCATATTTGTTTGTCAGAGAGAAATTAAGGGAATTTTCTTTGCATTTGGACATGCCTTGAGGCAGAGGAGAGCAAAGACATGTGAAAGGATAAGTATGTGGTAAAATGGTAGGTGCTTGGTGGTGGATTAATGGTTGGGTAGCAGCAGGCAGGCTTGGAAAAGCGTAGGTAGGAGAGAGGGACGAACCCGTTCAATGGCATTGATGTGCAGAGTGCATATTTGTTTGTCAGAGAGAAATTAAGGGAATTTTCTTTGCATTTGGACATGCCTTGAGGCAGAGGAGAGCAAAGACATGTGAAAGGATAAGTATGTGGTAAAATGGTAGGTGCTTGGTGGTGGATTAATGGTTGGGTAGCAGCAGGCAGGCTTGGAAAAGCGTAGGTAGGAGAGAGGGACGAACCCGTTCAATGGCATTGATGTGCAGAGTGCATATTTGTTTGTCAGAGAGAAATTAAGGGAATTTTCTTTGCATTTGGACATGCCTTGAGGCAGAGGAGAGCAAAGACATGTGAAAGGATAAGTATGTGGTAAAATGGTAGGTGCTTGGTGGTGGATTAATGGTTGGGTAGCAGCAGGCAGGCTTGGAAAAGCGTAGGTAGGAGAGAGGGACGAACCCGTTCAATGGCATTGATGTGCAGAGTGCATATTTGTTTGTCAGAGAGAAATTAAGGGAATTTTCTTTGCATTTGGACATGCCTTGAGGCAGAGGAGAGCAAAGACATGTGAAAGGATAAGTATGTGGTAAAATGGTAGGTGCTTGGTGGTGGATTAATGGTTGGGTAGCAGCAGGCAGGCTTGGAAAAGCGTAGGTAGGAGAGAGGGACGAACCCGTTCAATGGCATTGATGTGCAGAGTGCATATTTGTTTGTCAGAGAGAAATTAAGGGAATTTTCTTTGCATTTGGACATGCCTTGAGGCAGAGGAGAGCAAAGACATGTGAAAGGATAAGTATGTGGTAAAATGGTAGGTGCTTGGTGGTGGATTAATGGTTGGGTAGCAGCAGGCAGGCTTGGAAAAGCGTAGGTAGGAGAGAGGGACGAACCCGTTCAATGGCATTGATGTGCAGAGTGCATATTTGTTTGTCAGAGAGAAATTAAGGGAATTTTCTTTGCATTTGGACATGCCTTGAGGCAGAGGAGAGCAAAGACATGTGAAAGGATAAGTATGTGGTAAAATGGTAGGTGCTTGGTGGTGGATTAATGGTTGGGTAGCAGCAGGCAGGCTTGGAAAAGCGTAGGTAGGAGAGAGGGACGAACCCGTTCAATGGCATTGATGTGCAGAGTGCATATTTGTTTGTCAGAGAGAAATTAAGGGAATTTTCTTTGCATTTGGACATGCCTTGAGGCAGAGGAGAGCAAAGACATGTGAAAGGATAAGTATGTGGTAAAATGGTAGGTGCTTGGTGGTGGATTAATGGTTGGGTAGCAGCAGGCAGGCTTGGAAAAGCGTAGGTAGGAGAGAGGGACGAACCCGTTCAATGGCATTGATGTGCAGAGTGCATATTTGTTTGTCAGAGAGAAATTAAGGGAATTTTCTTTGCATTTGGACATGCCTTGAGGCAGAGGAGAGCAAAGACATGTGAAAGGATAAGTATGTGGTAAAATGGTAGGTGCTTGGTGGTGGATTAATGGTTGGGTAGCAGCAGGCAGGCTTGGAAAAGCGTAGGTAGGAGAGAGGGACGAACCCGTTCAATGGCATTGATGTGCAGAGTGCATATTTGTTTGTCAGAGAGAAATTAAGGGAATTTTCTTTGCATTTGGACATGCCTTGAGGCAGAGGAGAGCAAAGACATGTGAAAGGATAAGTATGTGGTAAAATGGTAGGTGCTTGGTGGTGGATTAATGGTTGGGTAGCAGCAGGCAGGCTTGGAAAAGCGTAGGTAGGAGAGAGGGACGAACCCGTTCAATGGCATTGATGTGCAGAGTGCATATTTGTTTGTCAGAGAGAAATTAAGGGAATTTTCTTTGCATTTGGACATGCCTTGAGGCAGAGGAGAGCAAAGACATGTGAAAGGATAAGTATGTGGTAAAATGGTAGGTGCTTGGTGGTGGATTAATGGTTGGGTAGCAGCAGGCAGGCTTGGAAAAGCGTAGGTAGGAGAGAGGGACGAACCCGTTCAATGGCATTGATTTGCAGAGTGCATATTTGTTTGTCAGAGAGAAATTAAGGGAATTTTCTTTGCATTTGGACATGCCTTGAGGCAGAGGAGAGCAAAGACATGTGAAAGGATAAGTATGTGGTAAAATGGTAGGTGCTTGGTGGTGGATTAATGGTTGGGTAGCAGCAGGCAGGCTTGGAAAAGCGTAGGTAGGAGAGAGGGACGAACCCGTTCAATGGCATTGATGTGCAGAGTGCATATTTGTTTGTCAGAGAGAAATTAAGGGAATTTTCTTTGCATTTGGACATGCCTTGAGGCAGAGGAGAGCAAAGACATGTGAAAGGATAAGTATGTGGTAAAATGGTAGGTGCTTGGTGGTGGATTAATGGTTGGGTAGCAGCAGGCAGGCTTGGAAAAGCGTAGGTAGGAGAGAGGGACGAACCCGTTCAATGGCATTGATGTGCAGAGTGCATATTTGTTTGTCAGAGAGAAATTAAGGGAATTTTCTTTGCATTTGGACATGCCTTGAGGCAGAGGAGAGCAAAGACATGTGAAAGGATAAGTATGTGGTAAAATGGTAGGTGCTTGGTGGTGGATTAATGGTTGGGTAGCAGCAGGCAGGCTTGGAAAAGCGTAGGTAGGAGAGAGGGACGAACCCGTTCAATGGCATTGATGTGCAGAGTGCATATTTGTTTGTCAGAGAGAAATTAAGGGAATTTTCTTTGCATTTGGACATGCCTTGAGGCAGAGGAGAGCAAAGACATGTGAAAGGATAAGTATGTGGTAAAATGGTAGGTGCTTGGTGGTGGATTAATGGTTGGGTAGCAGCAGGCAGGCTTGGAAAAGCGTAGGTAGGAGAGAGGGACGAACCCGTTCAATGGCATTGATTTGCAGAGTGCATATTTGTTTGTCAGAGAGAAATTAAGGGAATTTTCTTTGCATTTGGACATGCCTTGAGGCAGAGGAGAGCAAAGACATGTGAAAGGATAAGTATGTGGTAAAATGGTAGGTGCTTGGTGGTGGATTAATGGTTGGGTAGCAGCAGGCAGGCTTGGAAAAGCGTAGGTAGGAGAGAGGGACGAACCCGTTCAATGGCATTGATGTGCAGAGTGCATATTTGTTTGTCAGAGAGAAATTAAGGGAATTTTCTTTGCATTTGGACATGCCTTGAGGCAGAGGAGAGCAAAGACATGTGGGAGAAGGGCGAACCCGTTCAATGGCATTGTATGGCAGGTGTGGTGTTGTATGAGGAATAGTAAGGGAATTTCTTTGCATTTGGAAAGCCTTGAGCAAGGAGAGAAAGAATGTGAAAGGATAAGTATGTGGTTGGTAGGGTTTGGTTGGATTAATGGTTGGTAGCAGCAGGAGCTGAAAAGCATGTGGAAGAGGGAGGAACGTTCAATGGCATTTGATTGCAATGAATTTGGGTTGTCAGAGAAATTGGAATTCTTGAGCAAGGAACGAACGCATTGAGGCAAGGAAGCAAGCATGTGAAGATTAAGTTGGGTAAAAGGTTGTGCATTGGTGGATTAATGGTGGAGAGCAAGGATTGGAAAATTGGTAGATGAGGGGACGAACCTTAATGGATTATTGGCAGAGCTCATTGTTGCAAGAGAAATGAAAGGGAATTTTCTTCATTTGGAATGCTTGATGGAGGAGATAAGTATGTGAAAGGTAGTTGAATGGTAAAATGGGAGAGTTGTGAGGATTAAATGGATTGGGTAGCAGAGGCTAGTTGGAATAGGTAGTAGGGAAAGGAACATTCAATGTGATTGAGAGGCATATGTTTCAGAGGAAATTAAGGAATTTCTTGCATTTGACATGCTAGGAGAGATCAAAGACATGTAAAGGATAAGTATTGTAAAATGGAGGCTTGGTGTGGATAATGGTGGTACGGGGTGGAAAAGGTAGGTAGAAGAGGGACAACCCTTAAGGATTAAGGCGAGGCATATTGTTTGTCAGAGAATAGGAATTTTTTGCATGACATGCCTTAGGAAGAGCAAAGCATGTGGAATATTGAAAAAGGGCTGGGTGGATAAGGTGGTAAAGCAGGCTTGAAAAGCGTAGGTAGAGAGGCACCTTCAAGGCTATGCAGAGTGCATATGTTGTCAGAAGAAATTAAGGGAATTTTCTTGCATTACATGCTGAGCAAGAGAGCAAAGACATTAAAGGATAATATGTGGAAAGGAGGTGCTGGGGATTAATGTTGGGTAGAGAGGCAGGCTGGAAAAGCGTAGGTAGAGAGAGGACGAACGTTCAAGATGATGCAAGTGCAATTGTTTGTCAGAAGAAATTAGATTTCTTTGATTGGAATGCCTTGGCAAGGAAGCAAGACAGTGAAAGGAAAATGTGAAAAGGTAGGTGCTTGGTGTGGATTAATGGTGTAGCAGCAGCAGGCTTGGAAAAGTAGTAGGAGAGAGGGACGAACCCGTTCAATGGCATTGATGTGCAGAGTGCATATTTTTTGTCAGAGAGAAATTAAGGGATTTTCTTGCATTTGGACATCTGACAGCACTGAGGCAGAGAGAGCAAAGACATGTGAAAGGATAAGTATGTGGTAAAATGGTGGTGCTTGGTGGTGGATTAATGTTGGGTAGCAGCAGGCAGGCTTGGAAAAGCGTAGGTAGGAGAGAGGGACGAACCGTTCAATGGCATTGATTGCAGAGTGCATATTTGTTTGTCAAGAGAAATTAAGGAATTTCTTTGCATTTGGACATGCCTTGAGGCAGAGGAGAGCAAAGAATGTGAAAGGATAAGTATGTGTAAAATGGTAGGTGCTTGTGGTGATTAATGGTTGGGTAGCACAGCAGCTTGAAAAGCGTAGTAGGAGAGAGGACGAACCGTTCAATGGCATTGATTGCAGAGTGCATATTTGTTTGTCAGAGAGAAATTAAGGGAATTTTCTTTGCATTGGACATGCCTGAGGCAGAGGAGAGCAAAGACATGTGAAAGATAAGTATGTGTAAAATGGTAGGTCTTGGTGTGATTAATGGTTGGGTAGCAGCAGGCAGGCTGAAAAGCGTAGGTAGGAGAAGGACGAACCCGTTCAATGGCATGAGTGCAGAGTGCATATTTGTTTGTCAAGAGAAATTAAGGAATTTTCTTTGCATTTGGACATGCCTTGAGGCAGAGGAGCAAAGACATGTGAAAGGATAAGTATGTGGTAAAATGGTAGGTGCTTGGTGGTGGATTAATGTTGGGTAGCAGCAGGCAGGCTTGAAAGCGTAGTAGGAGAGAGGGACGAACCCTCAATGGCATTGATTGCAGAGTGCATATTTTTGTCAGAGAGAATAAGGGAATTTTCTTTGCATTGACATGCTTGAGCAGAGAGAGCAAAGCATGTGAAAGGATAAGTATGTGGTAAAATGGTAGGTGCTGGTGGATAAGTTGGTAGCAGCAGCAGCTGGAAAGCGAGGAGAGAGAGGGACGAACCTTATGGCATTGATGCAAGTGCATATTTGTTTGTCAAAGAAATTAAGGAATTTTTGCTTTGGACTGCCTTGAGGGGCTTTGGAAAAGCGTAGGAGGAAAGACGAACCCGTTCAATGATGATTGAGGGATATTGTTGTGGGAAATTAAGGGAATTTCGTTGCATTGGAAGCTGAGGAAGTAGAGAGCATGTGAAAGGATAATATGTGGTAAAATGGTAGGTTGGTGGTGGATTAATGTTGGTAGCAGCAGCAGCTGAAAAGGTAGTAGGAAAGGAGAACCTGTCATGGCATTGATTGGAGGAACATAGTTGCAAGAGAAATTAAGGAATTTTCTTGCATTGGAATGCTTGGAGAGGAGAGCAAAGAAGTAAAGAGATAAGTTTGGAAGAGGAGGTGCTGTGTGAAATGGTTGGGTAGAAGAGGCATGTGAAAGGTGAGGTAGAGAGAGGGAAAGCTTAAGGATTAGTGCAGAGTCAATGTTGCATGAATTAAGGAATTTTTGCATGAGAACTTAGGAATTGTGCAAAGACATGTAAAGGAAAATGTGGAAAATGTAGTATGTGGATTAAATGGGAGAGCAGGCAGGTGAAAAGCTAGGTAGGAGAGGAGGAACCCGTCAAGTGGAGAGAGCAATTTTTGTCAAGAATAAGGAATTTCTTTGCATTTGGAACATAGTTTAGTAGGAGAGCAAAGACTTGTGAAGGAATCATATGGAAGAAGGATCTTGTGAAAAGATTAATGGTGGTGAGAGGTTGTTGAAAAGGGTAGGAAGGAGGTGAAAGGCGAACTAAGGCATGATTTGCAGATGATATTGTTTGTCAGAGAAATTAAGGAATTTCTTTGCATTGGCAGCCTTGAGGCAGGAGAGCAAAGACATGTAAAGGAAAGTAGTGGTAAAAGGTGTTTGGTGGTGGATAAGTTATGGTAGGCAGAGGAAACGAAGGAGAGAGGAGGTATACTTTCAGAGGAATTGTTTTGCAATAGGGCATCTTGATGAGAAGAAATTAGAAGAATGTAGACATTGGGAATTGCTTGAAATGGTAGGTAGCAAGGAGGTGAAAAGTGGTAAAGGCAGCTTATGGTTGATGAACGTAATGTGCAGAGGATGAAAATTTTTTGTGAGGAATAGGGAGACCCTTCAAGGACATTGATGAGAGTGGCAAAATGTTGTAGTATGTAGGAATTGTACTGTGTTGAAATGCTGGCGAGAGGGCAAACGTAAGGATGAAGAGGGAAATGTGTCAGTGGATTAATGGGTGATTCGTGGCTTGCAAGGAAGAGGAATAGGACTTAAATGGCAGTGAGGGAGTGAATTTGTTTGTAGGAGATAATGGAATTTCTTGTTGGATAATGTGGAGCAAAGGCAGACTGGAAAGGAATAGTATTGGTAAAAGGTAGGCTTCTTGGCATAATTGGAGAGCATGGTGCGAGGAGAGGACTCAATGGCATTGTGCAGAGGTTGAGGAAATAGAATTTGCTTTGGAATGCTGGGCAGGGAAAGAAGAAGAAAGAGTAAAGGAGTGCTGGTGGATTAGGTGAGAAGGCGCTGAAGAGTAGGAGAGGGGAAGCAAGCATTGATGAGAGTGAATTGTTGGAAATTAGGGAACTGCATTGAAGCTTGAGAGAGAGCAAGCATAAGTATGGAAAGAGTGGTGTGAATGGTGGGTAGCAGAGGAAAAGGAGTAGAGGAGACGTATGGATAGTGAGAGCATTGTGCGAGAGAAAGGAATTTGCTTGGACATGCCTTGAGGCAGAGGAGAGCAAAGACATGTGAAAGGATAAGTATGTGGTAAAATGGTAGGTGCTTGGTGGTGGATTAATGGTTGGGTAGCAGCAGGCAGGCTTGGAAAAGCGTAGGTAGGAGAGAGGGACGAACCCGTTCAATGGCATTGATTTGCAGAGTGCATATTTGTTTGTCAGAGAAATTAAGGAATTTTCTTTGCATTTGGACATGCCTTGAGGCAGAGGAGAGCAAAGACATGTGAAAGGATAAGTATGTGGTAAAATGGTAGGTGCTTGGTGGTGGATTAATGGTTGGGTAGCAGCAGGCAGGCTTGGAAAAGCGTAGGTAGAGAGAGGGACGAACCCGTTCAATGGCATGATTTGCAGATGCATATTTGTTTTGCAGAGAGAAATTAAGGGAATTTTCTTTGCATTTGGACATGCCTTGAGGCAGAGGAGAGCAAAGACATGTGAAAGGATAAGTATGTGGTAAAATGGTAGGTGCTTGGTGGTGGATTAATGGTTGGGTAGCAGCAGGCAGGCTTGGAAAAGCGTAGGTAGGAGAGAGGGACGAACCCGTTCAATGGCATTGATGTGCAGAGTGCATATTTGTTTGTCAGAGAGAAATTAAGGGAATTTTCTTTGCATTTGGACATGCCTTGAGGCAGAGGAGAGCAAAGACAAAAAAAAAAAAAAAAAAAAAAAAAAAAAAAAAAAAAAAAAAAAATTAAGGGAATTTTCTTTGCATTTGGACATGCCTTGAGGCAGAGGAGAGCAAAGACATGTGAAAGGATAAGTATGTGGTAAAATGGTAGGTGCTTGGTGTGGATTAATGGTTGGTAGCAGCAGGCAGGCTTGGAAAAGCGTAGGTAGGAGAGAGGGACGAACCCGTTCAATGGCATTGATTGCAGAGTGCATATTTGTTTGTCAGAGAGAAATTAAGGAATTTTCTTTGCATTTGGACATGCCTTGAGGCAGAGGAGAGCAAAGACATGTGAAAGGATAAGTATGTGGTAAAATGGTAGGTGCTTGGTGGTGGATAATGGTTGGGTAGCAGCAGGCAGGCTTGGAAAAGCGTAGTAGGAGAGAGGGACGAACCCGTTCAATGGCATTGATTTGCAGAGTGCATATTTGTTTGTCAGAGAGAAATTAAGGGAATTTTCTTTGCATTTGGACATGCCTTGAGGCAGAGGAAGCAAAGACATGTGAAAGGATAAGTATGTGTAAAATGGTAGGTGCTTGGTGGTGGATAATGGTTGGTAGCAGCAGGCAGGCTTGGAAAAGCGTAGGTAGGAGAGAGGGACGAACCCGTTCAATGGCATTGATGTGCAGAGTGCATATTTGTTTGTCAGAGAGAAATTAAGGGAAATTTTCTTTGCATTTGGACATGCCTTGAGGCAGAGGAGAGCAAAGACATGTGAAAGGATAAGTATGTGGTAAAATGGTAGGTGCTTGGTGGTGGATTAATGGTTGGGTAGCAGCAGGCAGGCTTGGAAAAGCGTAGGTAGGAGAGAGGGACGAACCCGTTCAATGGCATTGATTTGCAGAGTGCATATTTGTTTGTCAGAGAGAAATTAAGGGAATTTTCTTTGCATTTGGACATGCCTTGAGGCAGAGGAGAGCAAAGACATGTGAAAGGATAAGTATGTGGTAAAATGGTAGGTGCTTGGTGGTGGATTAATGGTTGGTAGCAGCAGGCAGGCTTGGAAAAGCGTAGGTAGGAGAGAGGGACGAACCCGTTCAATGGCATTGATTGCAGAGTGCATATTTGTTTGTCAGAGAGAAATTAAGGGAATTTTCTTTGCATTTGGACATGCCTTGAGGCAGAGGAGAGCAAAGACATGTGAAAGGATAAGTATGTGGTAAAATGGTAGGTGCTTGGTGGTGGATTATGGTTGGGTAGCAGCAGGCAGGCTTGAAAAGCGTAGGTAGGAAGAGAGGGACGAACCCGTTCAATGGCATTGATGTTTCAGAGTGCATATTTGTTTGTCAGAGAGAAATTAAGGGAATTTTCTTTGCATTTGGACATGCCTTGAGGCAGAGGAGAGCAAAGACATGTGAAAGGATAAGTATGTGGTAAAATGGTAGGTGCTTGGTGGTGGATTAATGGTTGGGTAGCAGCAGGCAGGCTTGGAAAAGCGTAGGTAGGAGAGAGGGACGAACCCTTTCATGGCATTGATTGCAGAGTGCATATTTGTTTGTCAGAGAGAAATTAAGGGAATTTTCTTTGCATTTGGACATGCCTTGAGGCAGAGGAGAGCAAAGACATGTGAAAGGATAAGTATGT
>NC_092237.1:30378975-30446807 GCF_036320965.1 Panulirus ornatus
GTGTTGTGGTGCTAGAGGAGGTGATGTGGTGTGGGCAGGGAGTGGTTGTGGTGTTGGGTGTGGTGTGGTGTGAGGTGCTGGGATTTGGTGAGGGGGTGAGGTGAGTGTTGTGGTGGAGGTAGGTGGTGTGAGATGTTAGTGAGGCTGCTGGAGGTGTGAGTGTTGGTGTGAGGCTGGGGATGTGGTGCTTGTGTGAGGCTGTGGAGGGCTGTGGGTGGTCGTGAGGTGATGTTGTGTGAGGCTAGCTGGGAGGTGATGTTGGTGTGAGGCTAGCTGGGAGTGATTTTGTGTAGGCTGGGGGGTGGTGTGGTGTGAGTGTGTGGTGAGGTGAGTGCTGGAGGAGGGTGTGTGGTGTGAGGTAGCGAGTGTGTTTGGGTAGGTGTGGGAGGTGAGGCTTGTGTGAGGTAGAGGAGTGTGTGGTGGAGGTAGGTGGGTTAGTGGAGTGGGTGGTGTGAGGTAGTGAGTGGTGTGTGTGAGGCTGGAGGTGGTGTGTGAGCTACTGGAGTGGTGGTTGGCTAGGGGTATGTTGTGCTGGGGGTGGTGAGGGTTGGTGGTGAGGCTAGCTGGGTGAGTTGTGGTGAGGTGGTGGGAGTGGGTTTGTGCTGGGAGGTGATGGTGTGGGGCTGGGATGTGGTGGTGTGAGCTAGTGGGTGATGTGGGTGTCTGTGGGGTTGGTGTGGGTGAGAGCTGAGAGTGAGTGGTGATGCTTGGGGGTGGTGTAGGCGTGGGGTTTGGTGTGAGGCGTTGGTTGGTGTAGAGGAGTGTGTGGAGGTAGCTGGAGGTGATGTTGGTGTGAGGGTAGTGGAGGTGAATGTTGGTGTGAGGCTAGCGGAGGTGAGTGTGGTGTGAGGCTGGGGGATGTGTGTGAGCTGCTGGGATGTGGTTAGTTGAGAGTTTGGTGTGAGGCTGAGTGTCTGGTGAGGAAGCTGGAGAGTGATTGTTGGGTGGCTAGGGAGGTAGGTGTGGGTGGTGCTAGCTGGGAGGTACCTGTGTGAGGCTTGGGAGGTGATGCTGGTGTGAAGTGGCTGGGAGTGAGTGCTGGTGTGAGCTAGAGGAGGTGAGTTTGTGTGAGGCTGGAGGTGATGATTGAGCTAGCTGGGTGAGTGTGGTGAGGTAGCAGGAGTTTTGGTGAGGCTAGAGGAGGTGAGTGTGTGTGAGGCTGCGGAGGTGAGTGTGTGTGGGCTTAGGGAGGTATTGTGAGGCTAGCGGAGGTGAGTTGGTGTGAGTAGTTAGGTGTGTGGTAGCTAGGGAGGTTGGTGTTTTGAGGTCTGGGTGGAGTGTGTGTGAGTAAGAAATGATTGTTTTGTGAGGCTAGCTGGAGGTGATTGTGGTGTTGAGGCTGGGGGAGGTGAGTGTGTGTGAGGCTAGAGGGTGTGGGTTGTGAGTAGGTAGGTGAGGTGTTGGTGTGAGGTAGCTGGAGGTGATTGGGTGAGCTAGCTGGGTGATGTGGTGTGAGGACTGTTAGGTGATTGTTGGTGTGAGCTAGCTGGAGGAGTGCTGGTGTGAGGCTACGGGAGGTGAGTGCTGGAGTAGGCTAGCTGGGAAGTGATTTTTGGGGGCAGTGGTGTGTGGTTGAGGCTGGAAGAGGTGATGTGTGTGAGCTGGCTAAGGAGGTGAGGTGGGTGAGGCTGGTATGGAGTAATTGTTGTTGAGGCTGGCTGGGAGGAGTGTTGGTGTGAGGTAGCGGGAGGTATTTGGTGTGAGGCTGCGGGAGTGAGTGCAGGTGTGAGGCTGGCTGGAGGTGAGGCTGGTGTGGGCTACTGGGAGTAGTTTTGTGTGAGGCTAGCGGGAGTGAGTGCTGGTGTAGGCTAGCTGGGAGATGTTTTGGGAGGCTAGCAGGGGTAATGTGTGAGGCTACTGGAAGGTGAGTGTTGGTGAGGTGCTGAGGTGAGTGCTGTGGAAGGCTAGCTGGAGGTGAGTGTTGGTTGAGGCTAGGGTAGGGTGTGGAGTTGTTGGTGTGAGGTAATGGAGTGAGTGTTTTTGTGAGGCTAGCTGGAGGTATTGCTGTTGTGAGCCTGGGTAGAGGGCGAGTGCTGGTGTGAGACTAGCTGAGAAGTGAGTGCTGGTGTGAGGTTAGTTGGGAGGTGAGTGTTTTTGTGAAGCTAGCTAGGAGGTGATTGCTGTGTGAGGCTAGCTGGGAGGTGATTGCTGGTGTGAGGCTGGCTGGGAGGTGAGTGCTGGTGTGAGGGTAGCAGGGAGGTGAGTGCTGGTGTGAGGCTAGTAGGAAGGTAAGCGCTGGCATGAGGCTGGCTGGGAGGTGAATGCTGGTGTGATGTTACCTGGGAGGTGAATGTTGGTGTGATGTTAGCTAGGAAGTGAATGCTGGTGTAAGGCTAGCAAGGAGGTGAGTGCTGTTGTGAGGCTAGTAGGGAGATGAGTGCTGGTGTGATGCTCGCTAGGATATGATTGCTGGTGTGAGGCTAGCAGGGAGGTGAGTGCTGGTGTGAGGCTAGCTGGGAGGTGAATGCTGGTGTGATGCTAGATGGGAGGTGAGTGTTGGTGTGAGGTCAGCTGGGAGGTGAGTGTTGGTGTGAGGCTAGCAAAGAGGTGATCGCCGGTGTGAGGCTGGCTGGGAGGTGAGCGCTTGTGTGAGGTTGGCTTGGAAGTGAGTGCTTGTGTTAGGCTAGCTGGAGGTGATTGTTGGTGTGAGGCTAACTGGGAGGTGAGTGTTGGTGTGAGGCTAGCAGGAAGGTGATTGCTGGTGTGAGGCTGGGTTAGAGGTGAGTGCTGGTGTGAGGCTGGCTGGGATATGAGTGATGGTGTGAGGCTAGATGGGAGGTGAATGCTAGTGTGAGGCTGGGTAGGAGGTGAGTGCTGGTGTGAGGCTAGCTGAGAAGTGAGTGCTGCTGTGAGGCTAGCTGGGAGGTGAGTGTTTTTGTGAAGCTAGCTGGGAGGTGAGTGCTGTGTGACGCTAGCTGGGAGGTGATTGCTGGTGTGAGGCTTGCTGCGAGGTGAGTGCTGGTGTGAGGGTAGCAGGGAGGTGAGTGTTGGTGTGAGGCTAGCTGGGAGGTGAGTGTTTTTGTGAGGCTAGCATGGAGGTGAGTGCTGTGTGAGGCAACCTAAGAGGTGAGTGTTGGTGTGAGACTAGCATGGAGGTGAGTGCTGGTGTGAGGCTAGTTGGGAGGTGAATGCTGGTGTGAAGCTAGCTGGGAGATGAGTGTTTGTGTGGGGCTAGCTGGGAGGTGATTGCTGGTGTAAGACTGGGTACGAGGTGAGTGCTGGTTGAGGCTGGCTGGAAGGTGAGTGCTGGTGTGAGGCTAGGTGGGAGGTAATTGTTGGTGTGAGGCTAGCAGGGAGGTGAGTGCTGGTGTGAGGCTAGCTGGGAGGTGAGCGTTTTTGTGAGGCTAGCTGGGAGGTGATTGCTGTTTGAGGCTAGCTGGAAAGTGAGTGTTGTGTGAGGCTAGCAGGGAGGTGGGTGCTGTTGCGTGGCTAGCTGGGAGGTGAGTGCTGGTGTGAGGCTACCTGGGAGGTGGGTGTTTTTGTAAGACTAGATGGGAGGTGAGTGATGGTGTGAGGCTAGCTGGGAGGCGAGTGCTGGTGTGAGGCTAGCTGGGAGGTGAGTGCTGGTGTGAGGCTGGTTCGGAGGTGAGTGCTGATGTTAGGCTAGCTGAGAGGTGAGTTCTGGTGTGAGGATGGGTGGGAAGTGAGTGCTGGCGTGAGAGTAGCTGGGAGATGAGCGCTCGTGCGATGCTTCCTGGGAGTTGAGTGTTGATGTGAGGCTGGCTAGGAAGTGAATGCTGGTGTGAGGATGGCTGTCAGGTGAGTGTTGGTGTGAGGCTCGCTGGGAGGTGAGTGCTGGTGTGAGGCTAGCTGATAGGTGATTGTTGGTGTGAGGCTAGCTGGGAGGCGAGTGCTGGTGTGAGGCTAACAGGGAGGTGAGTGCTGGTGTGAGGCTAGCTGGGAGGTGATTGTTGGCGTGAGACTAGCTGGGAGGTGAGTGTTGGTGTGAGGCTAGCAAAGAGGTGATTGCTGGTGTGAGGCTGGCTGGGAGGTGAGCGCTTGTGTGAGGCTGGCAGGGAGGTGAGTGCTGGTGTGAGGCTAGCTGGAGGTGATTGTTGGTGTGAGGCTAGCTGGGAGGTGAGTGTTGGTGTGAGAATAGCAGAGAGGTGATTGCTGGTATGATGCTGGGTGGGAGGTGAATAATGCTGGTGTGAGGCTGGCAGGGAGGTGAGTGCTGGTGTGAGGCTGGCAGGGAGGTGAGTGCTGGTGTGAGGCTAGCTGGGAAATAATTTTCTATGTGATGCTAACAGGGAGGTGAGTGCTGCTGTGAGGCTAGCTGGGAGGTGATTGTTTTGGTGAGTCTAGCAGGAAGGTGAGTGCTGTGTGTGGCTAGCTGGTAGGTGAGTGTTGGTGTGAGGCTAGCAGGGAGGTGAGTGCTGTTGTGAGGCTAGCTGGGAGGTGAGTGCTGGTGTGAGGCTAACTGGGAGGTGAATGTTTTTGTGAGGCTAGCTGGGAGGTAAATGTTGGTGTGAGGTTAGCAGGGAGGTGAGTGCTGGTGTGATGCTAGCTGGGTGTTGAGTGCTTTTGTGAGGCTAGGATTGAGGTGAGAGCTGTGTGAGGCTAGCTGGGAGGTGAGTGCTGGTGTGAGAATAGCAGGGTGGTGAGTGCTGGTGTGAGGCTAACTGGAAGGTAATTGTTTGTGTGAAGCTAACTGGGAGGTGAGTGTTTGTGTGAGGCTAGCTGGGAGGTGAATGCTGGTGTGAGGCTAGCAGGGAGGTAAACGCTGGCGTGAGGCTAGCTGGGAGGTGAGTGCTGGTGTGAGGCTACCTGGGAGGTGAGTGTTGGTGTGAGGTTAGCTGGGAGGTGAGTGCTGGTGTAAGGCTAGCAAGGAGGTGATTGCTTTTGTGAGGCTAGCAGGGAGGTGAGTGCTGGTATGATGCTAGATGGGAGGTGAGTGTTGGTGTGAGGATAGCATGGAGGTGAATGCTGTTGTGAGGCTAGCTGGGAGGTGAGTGCTGGTGTGAGGCTAACAGGCAGGTGAGTGCTGGTTTGAGGCTAGCAGAGAGGTGAGTGCTGGTGTGAGGCCAGCAGGGAGGTGAGTGCTGGTTTGAGGCTAGCAGAGAGGTGAGTGCTGGTGTGAGGCCAGCAGGGAGGTGAGTGCTGGTATGAAGGTGGCTCGTGTAAGAGGTTGTAGAGCGAGAGGGTAGGGATCCTAAGAGGAATATTTTGAGTACCAGGGCCAGAATCTTTTTTTATCATGGATAGAGAAAACATCAGTTTAGTAACTGAATTAAAGAAGTAACAAATAATGAGTGTGTATGTGCTCAGTGAAGCTCTGTTTATCTTCTGGGGAGGCACCTTGCATTTACTGAGAAAGTGACTAAGAGATAAAGATTATTGACAACAGCGTTTTATTTCAGTGATAAATCCGTTAAAAAAACATGTAGACGAAGGCATTCATAAATATAGTATTTCATTTGATATGATATAACCACCATTTCAGGCTTCGGTCTCACAGTGAACCTACACCCTAGGCAGATGCCGTTGTCTTCACAAATACTTCTAGTTGCGCAGTGCCCTAAATATGAATCATAATTCCTAATACAACTAATAACTTGTGCGCAATAGGTCTTATAATAACTTATTGCACAGGATGCACACATATATGATTCACATCTATTTCACTAAGTATTCATGCATAGAACCCTTCCCAGTATATGGCTACATGGCAGTGACTGAGACAGCGATAAGTCGACCAATCACGTACTATTACAGAAACGTTCCCCCTCTATTCATGACTTTCCACTACCGTCTTCGTATTTACTAATGGGATTGTTGCCAGAAGTCGCCAAATGTGTCCTGGTTCTTCGTTCCGCGACTCTTTATATCCACTCTTGCTTGCCTTCACCCATTTCTTTCGTTACCCCACCCCACAGGAAACAACATTGCTACCCCCTGCTTCATCAAATTAGCACCAGGAAAACAGATTAAAAAGGCCACATTCGTTCACACTCAGTCTCTAGATATGTATATTGCACCGAAACCACAGCTCCCTATCCATATACAGTCCCCACAGACGCTTCACATGCCCTGGTTCAGTCCATTGACATCATGTCAAACCCGGTATACCACATTATTCCAATTCACTATATTCCTTGCACGCCTTTCACCCTCCTGTATGTTCAGGCTCCGATCCCTCAGAATCTTTTCCATTCCATCCTTCCACCTCCAATATGGTCTCCCGCTTTTCCTTGTTCCCTCCACCTCTGACACAAGATATCCTCTTTGTCAATCTTTCCTCACTCATTCTCTACATATGCCCAAACCATTTCAACACCCTCTTCTGCTTTCTCTTCCACACTCTTTTTATGTTCACACATCCCTCTTACCCTTTCATTACTTACTCGATCAAACCAGCTTACAACACACATATTTCCTCACACATTTAATTTCCAACACATCTACCCTCCTCCATGCAACACTATCTATAGCCCATGCCTCGCAAACCGTATAACATTGTTGGAACTACTATTCCTTCAAACATACCCACTTTTGCTCTTCGAGATAATGTTATTTCCTTCCATATATTCTTCATCGCTCCCAGAGCCTTTGCCCCCTCCCCCATACTGTGACTAACTTCCGCTTCCATGGCTCCATCCGCTGCTAAGTCCACTCCCAGATATCTAAAACACTTTACATCCCCCAGTTTTTCTCCATTTAAACTTACATCCAGAGTATCTTGTTCCTCAACTCTACTGAACCTAATAATCTTGCTGTTATTCACATTTACGGTCAACTTTCTCCTTTCATACACTTTTCCAAACTCAGTCACCAATCTCTTCAGTTTCTCACACGAATTAGCCACTACGGCTGTATCATCGGCGAACAACAACTGACACTTCCCAGGCCCTCTCATCCCTGCCGTACTACATCCATAACAGACTGCACAGTCGTCCTTCTCTTCAAAGCTCTTGCATTTACCTCCCTAGCCACACCATCCAGAAACACGTTAAATTATCATCGGGACATCGCACACCCCTGCCGCAAACTAATATTCACTGTGAACCAATCACTCCTCTCTTCCTACTTGTACACATGCCTTACGTCCTTGGTAAAAAAAAAAAAAATCATTGCTTGTAGCAACTTTCCTCCAATACCATATACTCTTAAAACTTCCACAAAGCATCTCTATCAACCATTCCTTATGACTTCTGCAGATCTATAAATCTACATACAAATCAATCTGCTTTTCTAAGTATTTCTCACACACATTTTTTAATGTAAACACCTGATCCACGCATCATCTACCTCTTCTGAAACCCCACTGTGCTTCCCCAATCTGATGCTCTGTACATGCCTTCACCCTCTCAATCAATACCCTCCCATATAATTTCCTAGGAATACTCAACAAATGTATACCTCTGTAGTTTAAACGCTCACCTTTATCCCCTTTGCCTTTGTACAATGGCACTATGCATGCATTCCACCAGTCCTCAGGCACTTCACTATGGTCCATACCTACAATGAATATCCTCACCAACCAATCAACAAAACAGTCATCCCCGTTTTTAATAAATTCCACTGCAATACCATCCTAACCCGCAGCCTTGCCGGATTTCATCTTCCACAAAGCTTTTACTACCATTCTCCCTGATTCTCTTACTTCGCACACCACCCAGACCAAAACACCCTATATCTGCCACTATAT
Source organism: Panulirus ornatus (assembly GCF_036320965.1). NCBI lineage: Eukaryota > Metazoa > Arthropoda > Malacostraca > Decapoda > Palinuridae > Panulirus > Panulirus ornatus. The sequence goes on from NC_092237.1 coordinate 30,386,624, forward strand.
CTGCCATCGAACACATCCAACAACCTTTAAAATACTCACTTCATCTTCTCACCTCATCACTACCTGTTATCACTTCTCCACTTGCCCCCTTCACCGATGTTCCCATTTGTTCTCTTGTCTTACGCATGTAATTTACCTCCTTCCAAAACATCTTTTTATGCTCCCTAAAGTTTGACTATATTCTCTTACCCCAACTCTCTTTTGCCCCCTTTTTCAACCCTTGCACCTTTCTTTTGACCTCCTGCCCCTTTCTTTTATACATCTTCCAGTCATTTGCACTACTTTCCTGCAAGTATCGTTCAAACACTTCCCTTTTCTCTTTCACGAACAACCTTATTTTTTCATTTCACCACCCACTATCCTTTCTAATCTGCCCACCTCCCACCTTTCTCATGCCACAAGCATCTGCACAAGCCATCACTGCTTCCCTAAATACATCCCATTCCTAACCCACTCCCCTTACGTCATTTGCACTCAGCTTTTGCCTTTCTACAGTCAATCTCTCCCGGTACTTCCTCACAAAATTCTCCTTCCCAAGCTCACTTACTCTCACCACTCTCTTCACCTCTACATTCTCTCTTCTTTTCTGAAAACCTCTACAAATCTTCACCTTTGCCTCCACAAGATTGTCTTCAGGCATCCTTCCAGCTAATAATGCCCTTTGACCATCTCCCCTACTTATATAAGTATGCTTATGTATATCTCTCTTTTTAAACCAGGTATCCCCATTCACCAGTATTTTTTCAGCACGCAAATCCACAAGCTCTTCACCTTTTCGATATATATATTACTTAACACCCCATGTACACCAATTATACCCTCAACTGCCACAAAAAATCACAGGTAAATGAAATCACCTAAAAGCAGTTAATTCTCATTTTAATGAAGAACTAAATTTGTTGTTGAAAGGTAATGAGTCTCTCATCAAAGAATTTTCATCATTGTTCTTTTTATTGTCATATATGAGTGGAATTATCACATATCATATGCCGAGCTTTCCAGCAAAACCCTTAGCGAGTTCAATAGACTCCATCACATCTAGATTACACTTCTTTACAATTTCTTTTTGTTCCAGGTAATAAGTGCTATTTTCTATTTGATTATGTGTAAAAACCTAGAAAATGGCTATCATTTCTTTGAAGCTTTGCTTTTGTAATGATGATAGTGATATTTTGAAATTTACCTCAATTTTCAGAACATTCCAGATATATTCAGTGCTGAGCAGCTGATTAAGAACGTTCTTGAAGTTCCAGTAATATGATTAGTAGTATAGATATATGGGACTCAAGCCAACCAGTTCAGTTCAGATGTAACTGCATAAATGGATCCATGTACAAACATATTTCTGAGATGGCATCTAAAAGCTGCAAGCATCTGGCAGACGCATTTTGCTATGTCTGCGGCCAATATATCAAAACAAGAGCAATAACGTACTCCTTGGCAGCATCAGCTAAGATTTGTGAGGCCTTCAAGTCATATTTTGGCATACCTGTCGGGAATCAAGACAAATTTACAGCAGCGGACCAAATTATCTGTAGGGATGAACAACGTCAAGTGGGAGCCACTGGTGGACCACAGGAAGGTGTAGATGTCACCACTGCACATATAATTAGGCCTTATGGAATGATTTGTCGCAGCTCTAGATAAGGAGTCAACAGCCTTCAAGTACCTTCGAAACATCTTCCCTAAGCTGTTTGAAGCAAAGGTCAAAGACGGTGTCTTCGTTGTATATCAAGTGAGTTATATTTTTTTCTTGTATCTCCCCTGATGATGTGATTATTACACAAAAGTGCACTTGGGAACTTATCGTGTTTCATATCCCCGTGGACTCATAGAAATATACTTCATTACGCGCAGAATTATGATCCTTTACAATATATATATATATATATATATATATATATATATATATATATATATATATATATATATATATATATATATATATATATATATATATATATATATATCTGCCACTCTATCATCAAACACATTCAACAAACCTTCAAAATACTCACTCCATCTCCTTCTCACATCACCACTACTTGTTATCACCTCCCCATTTGCGCCCTTCACTGAAGTTCCCATTTGCTCCCTTGTCTTACGCACATTATTTACCTCCTTCCAGAACATCTTTTTATTCTCCCTAAAATTTAATGATACTCTCTCACCCCAACTGTCATTTGCCCTTTTTTTCACCTCTTGCACCTTTCTCTTGACCTCCTGTCTCTTTCTTTTATACGTCTCCCACTCAACTGCATTTTTTCCCTGCAAAAATCGTCCAAATGCCTCTCTCTTCTCTTTCACTAATACTCTTACTTCTTCCTCCCACCACTCACTACCCTTTCTAATCAACCCACCTCCCACTCTTCTCATGCCACAAGCATCTTTTGCGCAATCCATCACTGATTCCCTAAATACATCCCATTCCTCCCCCACTTCCCTTACTTCCATTGTTCTCACCTTTTTCCATTCTGCAGATATAGGGTGTTTTGGTCGAGGTGGTGTGCAGAGTGAGAGGGTTAGGGAAAATGATTTGGTAAACAGAGAAGAGGTAGTAAAAGCTTTGCGGAAGATGAAAGCCGGCAAGGCAGCAGGTTTGGATGGTGTTGCAGTGGAATTTATTAAAAAAGGGGTGACTGTATTGTTGACTGGTTGGTAAGGTTATTTAATGTATGTATGACTCACGGTGAGGTGCCTGAGGATTGGCGGAATGCGTGCATAGTGCCATTGTACAAAGGCAAAGGGGATAAGAGTGAGTGCTCAAATTACAGAGGTATAAGTTTGTTGAGTATTCCTGGTAAATTATATGGGAGGGTATTGATTGAGAGGGTGAAGGCATGTACAGAGCATCAGATTGGGGAAGAGCAGTGTGGTTTCAGAAGTGGTAGAGGATGTGTGGATCAGGTGTTTGCTTTGAAGAATGTATGTGAGAAATACTTAGAAAAGCAAATGGATTTGTATGTAGCATTTATGGATCTGGAGAAGGCATATGATAGAGTTGATAGAGATGCTCTGTGGAAGATATTAAGAATATATGGTGTGGGAGGCAAGTTGTTAGAAGCAGTCAAAAGTTTTTATCGAGGATGTAAGGCATGTGTACGTGTAGGAAGAGAGGAAAGTGATTGGTTCTCAGTGAATGTAGGTTTGCGGCAGGGGTGTGTGATGTCTCCATGGTTGTTTAATTTGTTTATGGATGGGGTTGTTAGGGAGGTGAATGCAAGAGTTTTGGAAAGAGGGGCAAGTATGAAGTCTGTTGGGGATGAGAGAGCTTGAGAAGTGAGTCAGTTGTTGTTCGCTGATGATACAGCGCTGGTGGCTGATTCATGTGAGAAACTGCTGAAGCTGGTGACTGAGTTTGGTAAAGTGTGTGAAAGAAGAAAGTTACGAGTAAATGTGAATAAGAGCAAGGTTATTAGGTACAGTAGGGTTGAGGGTCAAGTCAATTGGGAGGTGAGTTTGAATGGAGAAAAACTGGAGGAAGTGAAGTGTTTTAGATATCTGGGAGTGGATCTGGCAGCGGATGGAACCATGGAAGCGGAAGTGGATCATAGGGTGGGGGAGGGGGCGAAAATTCTGGGAGCCTTCAAGAATGTGTGGAAGTCGAGAACATTATCTCGGAAAGCAAAAATGGGTATGTTTGAAGGAATAGTGGTTCCAACAATGTTGTATGGTTGCGAGGCGTGGGCTATGGATAGAGTTGTGCGCAGGAGGATGGATGTGCTGGAAATGAGATGTTTGAGGACAATGTGTGGTGTGAGGTGGTTTGATCGAGTAAGTAACGTAAGGGTAAGAGAGATGTGTGGAAATAAAAAGAGCGTGGTTGAGAGAGCAGAAGATGGTGTTTTGAAATGGTTTGGGCACATGGAGAGAATGAGTGAGGAAAGATTGACCAAGAGGATATATGTGTCGGAGGTGGAGGGAACGAGGAGAAGAGGGAGACCAAATTGGAGGTGGAAAGATGGAGTGAAAAAGATTTTGTGTGATCGGGGCCTGAACATGCAGGAGGGTGAAAGGAGGGCAAGGAATAGAGTGGATTGGAGCGATGTGGTATACCGGGGTTGACGTGCTGTCAGTGGATTGAATCGGGGCATGTGAGGCGTCTGGGGTAAACCATGGAAAGCTGTGTAGGTATGTATATTTGCGTGTGTGGACGTGTGTATATACATGTGTATGGGGGTGGGTTGGGCCATTTCTTTCGTCTGTTTCCTTGCGCTACCTCGCAGACGCGGGAGACAGCGACAAAGCAAAAAAAAAAATATATATATATATATATATATATATATATATATATATATATATATATATATATATATATATATATATATATATATTATCTATTTATTTTGCTTTGTCGCTGTCTCCCGCATTAGCGAGGTAGCGCAAGGAAAGAGACGAAAGAATGGCCCAACCCACCCACATACACATGCACATACATACACATCCACACACAGCACATATACATACCTATACATCTCAATGTATACATATATATACACACACCGGCATACATATATACACATGTACACAATTCATATATTCATATATTGGAAAGGATCACAATTTTGCTCGTGATCAAGATATTCCTATGAGTCCAAGGGAAAAATGAAACACGAAAAGTTCCCAAGTGCACTTTCGTGTAATAATCACATCATCACGGGAGACAAAAGAGAGAAATATAATAGTCAGTTGATATACATCGAAGAGACGAAGCTAGGACGCCATTTGGTAAACATGTGATTCATCTCTTCGATGTATATCAACTGACTGTTATATTTCTCTTGTGTCTCCCCTGATGATGCGATTATTACACGAAAGTGCACTTGGGAACTATTCGTGTTTCATTTTCCCCCATGGAGTCATAGGAATATATATATATATATATATATATATATATATATATATATATATATATATATATATATATATATATATATATATATATATCCCTGGCGATAGGGGAGCAAGAATACTTCCCACGTATTCCCTGTGTGTCGTAGAAGACGATTAAAAGGGAAGGGAGCGGGGGGCTGGAAATCCTCCCCACTAGTTTTTTTTTTTTTCAATTTTCCAAAAGAAGTAACAGAGAAGGGGGCCAAGTGAGGATATTCCCTCAAAGGCCCAGTCCTCTGTTCTAAACACTAGCTTGCTATCGCGGGAAATGGCGAAAAGTATGAAAAAAAAATATATATATATATATTTATGGATGGGGTTGTTAGGGAGGTGAATGCAAGAGTTTTGGAGAGAGGGGCAAGTATGAAGTCTGTTGGGGATAAGATAGCTTGGGAAGTGAGTCAGTTGTTGTTCGCTGATGATACAGCGCTGGTGGCTGATTCGTGTGAGAAACTGCAGAAGCTGGTGACTGAGTTTGGTAAAGTGTGTGAAAGAAGAAAGTTAAGAGTAAATGTGAATAAGAGCAAGGTTATTAGGTACAATAGGGTTTAGGGTCAAGTCAATTGGGAGGTGAGTTTAAATGGAGAAAAACTGGAGGAAGTGAGGTGTTTTAGATATCTGGGAGTGGATCTGGCAGCGGATGGAACCATGGAAGCGGAAGTGGATCATAGGGTGGGGGAGAGGGCGAAAATTCTGGGAGCCTTCAAGAATGTGTGGAAGTCGAGAACATTATCTCGGAAAGCAAAAATGGGTATGTTTGAAGGAATAGTGGTTCCAACAATGTTGTATGGTTGTGAGGCGTGGGCTATGGATAGAGTTGTGCGCAGGAGGATGGATGTGCTGGAAATGAGATGTTTGAGGACAATGTGTGGTGTGAGGTGGTTTGATCGAGTAAGTAACGTAAGGGTAAGAGAGATGTGTGGAAATAAAAAGAGCGTGGTTGAGAGAGCAGAAGAGGGTGTTTTGAAATGGTTTGGGCACATGGAGAGAATGAGTGAGGAAAGATTGACCAAGAGGATATATGTGTCGGAGGTGGAGGGAACGAGGAGAAGAGGGAGACCAAATTGGAGGTGGAAAGATGGAGTGAAAAATATTTGTGTGATCGGGGCCTGAACATGCAGGAGGGTGAAAGGAGGGCAAGGAATAGAGTGAACTGGAGCGATATGGTATACCGGGGTTGACGTGCTGTCAGTGGATTGAATCAGGGCATGTGAAGCGTCTGGGGTAAACCATGGAAAGCTGTGTAGTTATGTATATTTGCGTGTGTGGACGTATGTATATACATGTGTATGGGGGTGGGGTGGGACATTTCTTTCGTCTGTTTCCTTGCGCTACCTCGCAAACGCGGGAGAAAGCGACAAAGCAAAAAAAAAAAAAAAAAAAAAAAAATATATATATATATATATATATATATATATATATATATATATATATATATATATATATATATATATATGTATATATATATATATATATCACTGGGGATAGAGGAGAAAGAATACTTCCCACGTATTCCCTGCGTGTCGTAGAAGGCGACTAAAAGGGGAGGGAGCGGGGCTGGAAATCCTTCCCTTTCTTTTTTTTTTTTTTAATTTTCCAAAAGAAGGAACAGAGAAGGGGGTCAGGTGAAGATATTCCCTCTAAGGCCCAGGTTCTCTGTTCTTAACGCTACCTCGCTAACGCGGGAAATGGGAAATAGTATAAAAAAAAAAAAAATATATATATATATATATATATATATATATATATATATATATATATATATATATATATATATATATATATATATATATATTTCTATTTTGCTTTGTCGCTGTCTCCCACGTTAGCGTGTTAGCGCAAGGAAACAGACGAAAGATTGGCCCAAGTCTCCCACATACACATGTATATACATACACGTCCACACACGCAAATATACATACCTATACATCTCAATGTATACATATATATACACACACAGACATATACATATATACACATGTACATGATTCATACTGTCTGCCTTTATTCATTCCCATCGGCACTCCGCCACACATGCAATAACAACCCCCTCCCTCCTCATGTTTACGAGGTAGTGCTAGGAAAGAAAACAAAGGCCCCATTCGTTCACACTCAGTCTCTAGCTGTCATGTAATAATGCACCGAAACCACAGCTCCCTTTCCACATCCAGGCCCCACACAACTTTCCATGGTTTACCCCAGACGCTTCACATGCCCTGGTTCAATCCATTGACAGCACGTCGACCCGGTATACCATATCGTTCCAATTCACTCTATTCCTTGCACACCTTTCACCCTCCTGCATGTTCAAGCCCCGATGACTCAAAATCTTTTTCATCTCCATCTTTTCACCTCCAATTTGGTCTCCCACTTCTCCTCGTTTCCTCCACCTCTGACACATAAATCCTCTTGGTCAATCTTTCCTCACTCATTCTCTACATGTGACCAAACCATTTCAAAACAACCTCTTCTGCTCTCTCAACCGCATTCTTTTTATTACCACACATCTCTCTTACCCTTACATTACTTACTCGATGAAACCAGCTAACACCACATATTGTCCTCAAACATCTCATTTCCAGCATATCCACCCTCTTCCGCACAACTCTATCCATAGCCCACGCCGCGCAACCATACAACATTCTTGGAAACACTATTCCTTCAAAAATACACATTTTTGATTTCCGAGACAATGTTCTCGACTTCCACACATTTTTCAAGGCTCCCAGAATTTTCGCCCCCTTCCCCACCCTATGATTCACTTTCGCTTCCATGGTTCCATCCGCTGCCAAATCCACTCCCAGATATCTAAAACACTCTACTTCCTCCAGTTTTTCTCCATTCAGACTTACCTCCCAATTGACTTGCGCCTCAACCCTACTGTACCTAATAACCTTGCTCTTATTCACATTTACTCTTAGTTTTCTTCTTTCACACACTTTACCAAACTCAGTCACCAGCTTCTGCAGTTTCTTACATGAGTCAGCCACCAGCGCTGTATCATCAGCGAACAACAACTAACTCACTTCCCATGCTATCTCATTCACAACAGATTGCATACTTGCCCCTCTTTCCAAAACTCTTGCATTCACCTCCCTAACAACCCCATCCATAAACAAATTAAACAATCATGGAGACATTACACACACCTGCCGTAAACCTATATTTACTGAGAACCAATCACTTTCCTCTCTTCCTACACGTACACATGCCTTACATCCTCGATAAAAAATTTTCTAACATCCTGCCTCCAACACTGTATATTCTTAATACCTTCCAAAGAGCATCTCTATCAACTCTATGATATGCCTTCTCCAGATCCATAAATGCTTCATACAAATCCATTTCCTTTTCTAAGGATTTCTCACATACATTCTTCAAAGGAAACACCTTATCCACACATTCTCTACCACATCTGAAACCACACTGCTCTTCCCCAATCTGATGCTCTGTACATGCCTTCACCCTCTCAATCAATACCCTCAATCAATACCCTGCCTATGTACAATGGCACTATGCAAGCATTCTGCCAATCCTCAGGCACCTCACCATGAATCATACATACATTAAATAACCTTACCAACCAGTCAACAATACAGTCACCTCCTTTTTTAATAAATTCCACTGTAATGCTATCCAAACCCGCTACCTTGTCGGCTTTCATCTTCCGCAATGCTTTTACCACCTCTTCTCTGTTTTCCAAATCATTTTCCCTAACCATCTCACTTTGCACACCACCTCGACCAAAACACCATATCTCTGCTACTCTATCATCAAACACATTCAACAAACCTTAAAAATACTCACTCCATCTCCTTCTCACATCACCACAACTTATTATCACCCCCCCCCCCCATTACACCCTTCACTGAAGTTCCCATTTGTTCCCGTGTCTTACGCACTTTATCTACCTCCTTCCAAAAGATCTTTATATTCTCCCTAAAATGTAATGATACTCTCTCACCCCATCTTTCATTTGCCCTCTTTTTCACCTCTTGCACCTTTCTCATGACCTCCTGCCTTTTTCTTTTATACATCTCTCACTCATTAGCATTATTCCCCTGCAAAAATCGTCCAAATGCCTCTCCCTTCTCTTTCACTAATAATCTTACTTCTTCATTCCACCCCTCACTACCCTTTCTAATCTTCCCACGTCACAAGCTTCTCATGCCAAAAGAATCTTTTGCGCAAGTCATCACTGCTTCCCTAAATACATCCCATTCCTTCCCACTCCCCTTACCTCCTTTGTTCTCACCTATTTCCATTCTGTACTCAGTCCCTCCTGGTGCTTCCTCACACGAGTCTGATTCCCAAGCTCACTTACTCTCACACTTCTCTTCACCCCAACATTCTGTCCTATTTTCTGAAAAGCTCTACAAATCTTCATCTTCGCTTCCACAAGATAATGATCAGACATCCCTCCAGTTGCACCTCTCAGCACATTAACATCAAAAGTGTCTCTTTTTTCGCGCCTATCAATTAACACATAATCCAATAAGGCTCTCTGGCCATCTCTCCTACTTACATACGTATGATTATGTATTTCCCTCTTTTTAAACCAGGTATTCCCAATCACCAGTCCTTTTTCAGCACATAAATCTACAAGCTCTTCACAATCCATTTACAACACTGAACACCCAATGTATACCAATTATATATATATATATATATATATATATATATATATATATATATATATATATATATATATATATATATATATATATATATATATATGTATATATATATATATATATATATATATATATATATATATATATATATATATATATATATATATATATATATATATATATATATATTTATATATATATATATGTATATATATATATATATATATATATATATATATATATATATATATATATATATATATATATATATATATATATACATATATATATATATATACATATATATATATATATATATATATATATATATATATATATATATATATATATATATATATATATATATATATATTTTTTTTTAAACTGTTCGCCATTTCCCACATGAGCAAGGTAGCATTAAGAACGAACAGAGGACTGGGCCTCTGAGGGAACATCCTCACCTGGCAACCTTTTTTGTTCCTTCTTTTGGAAAATTAAAAAAAAACAAGAGGGGAGGATTTCCAGCCATCCGCTCCCATGTACATATGTATATGTATATATATATATATATATATATATATGTATATATATATATATATATATATATATATATATATATATATATATATATATAAATATATGTATATATATATATATATATATATATATATATATATATATATATATATATATATATATATATATATATATATGTATATATATATATATATATATATATATATATATATATATATATATATATATATATATATATATATATATATATATATATATATATACATATATATATATATATATATATATATATATATATATATATATATATATATATATATATATATATATATATATATATATATATGAAGAAGTAAGAGCATTAGTGAAAGAGAAGAGAGAGGCATTTGGACCATTTTTGCAGGGAAGAAATGCAATTGAGTGGGAGATGTATTAAAGAAAGAGACAGGAGGTCAAGAGAAAGGTGCAAGAGGTGAAAAAAAGGGCAAATGAGAGTTGGGGTAAGAGAGTATCATTAAATTTTAGGGAGAATAAAAAGATGTTCTGGAAGGAGGTAAATAAAGTGCGTAAGACAAGGGAGCAAATGGAAACTTCAGTGAAGGGCGCAAATGGGGAGGTGATAACAAGTAGTGGTGATGTGAGAAGGAGATGGAGTGAGTATTTTGAAGGTTTGTTGAATGTGTTTGATGATAGAGTGGCAGATATAGGGTGTTTTGGTCGAGGTGGTGTGCAAAGTGAGAGGGTTAGGAAAAATGATTTGGTAAACAGAGAAGAGGTAGTGAAAGCTTTGCGGAAGATCAAAGCCGGCAAAGCAGCAGGTTTGCATGGTATTGCAGTGGAATTTATTAAAAAAGGGGGTGACTGTATTGTTGACTGGTTGGTAAGGTTATCTAATGTATGTATGACTCATGGTGAGGTGCCTGAGGATTGTCGGAATGCGTGCATAGTGCCATTGTACAAAGGCAAAGGGGATAAGAGTGAGTGCTCAAATTACAGAGGTATAAGTTTGTTGAGTATTCCTGGTAAATTATATGGGAGGGTATTGATTGAGAGGGTGAAGGCATGTACAGGGCATCAGATTGGTGAAGAGCAGTGTGGTTTCAGAAGTGGTAGAGGATGTGTGGATCAGGTGTTTGCTTTGAAGAATGTATGTGAGAAATACTTAGAAAAGCAAATGGATTTGTATGTAGCATTTATGGATCTGGAGAAGGCATATGATAGAGTTGATAGAGATGCTATGTGGAAGGTATTAAGAATATATGGTGTGGGAGGAAAGTTGTTAGAAGCAGTGAAAAGTTTTTATCGAGGATGTAAGGCATGTGTACGTGTAGGAAGAGAGGAAAGTGATTGGTTCTCAGTGAATGTAGGTTTGCGGCAGGGGTGTGTGATGTCTCCATGGTTGTTTAATTTGTTTATGGATGGGGTTGTTAAGGAGGTAAATGCAAGAGTTTTGGAAAGAGGGGCAAGTATGAAGTCTGTTGGGGATGAGAGAGCTTGGAAGTGAGTCAGTTGTTGTTCGCTGATGATACAGCGCTGGTGGCTGATTCATGTGAGAAACTGCAGAAGCTGGTGACTGAGTTTGGTAAAGTGTGTGAAAGAAGAAAGTTAAGAGTAAATGTGAATAAGAGCAAGGTTATTAGGTACAGTAGGGTTGAGGGTCAAGTCAATTGGGAGGTAAGTTTGAATGGAGAAAAACTGGAGGAAGTGAAGTGTTTTAGATATCTGGGAGTGGATCTGGCAGCGGATGGAACAATGGAAGCGGAAGTGGATCATAGGGTGGGGGAGGGGGCGAAAATCCTGGGAGCCTTGAAGAATGTGTGGAAGTTGAGAACAGAATCTCGGAAAGCAAAAATGGGTATGTTTAAGGAATAGTGGTTCGAACAATGTTGTATGGTTGCGAGGCATGGGCTGTGAATAGAGTTGTGCGCAGGAGGATGGATGTGCTGGAAATGAGATGTTTGAGGACAATTTGTGGTGTGAGGCGTTTTGATCGAGTAAGTAACGTAAGGGTAAGAGAGATGTGTGGAAATAAAAAGAGCGTAGTTGAGACAGCAGAAGAGGGTGTTTTGAAATGCTTTAGGCACATGGAGAGAATGAGTGAGGAAAAATTGACCAAGAGGATATATGTGTCGGAGGTGGAGGGAACGAGGAGAAGTGGGAGACCAAATTGGAGGTGGAAAGATGGAGTGAAAAAGAGTTTGTGTGATCGGGGCCTGAACATGCAGGAGGGAGAAAGGAGGGCAAGGAATAGAGTGAATTGGATCGATATGGTATACCGGGGTTGACGTGCTGTCAGTGGATTAAATCAGGGCATGTGAAGCGTCTGGGGTAAACCATGGAAAGATGTGTAGATATGTATATTTGCGTGTGTGGACGTATGTATATACATGTGTATGGAGGTGGGTTGGGCCATTTCTTTCGTCTGTTTCCTTGCGGCACCTTGCAAACGCGGGAGACAGCGACAAAAAAAAAAAATAAAATATATATATATATATATATATATATATATATATATATATATATATATATATATTTTTTTTTTTTTTTTTTTTTGCTTTGTCGCTGTCTCCCGCGTTTGCGAGGTAGCGCAAGGAAACAGACGAAAGAAATGGCCCAACCCACCCCCATACACATGTATATACATACGTCCACACACGCAAATATACATACCTACACAGCTTTCCATGGTTTACCCCAGACGCTTCACATGCCTTGATTCAATCCACTAACAGCACGTCAACCCCGGTATACCACATCGCTCCAATTCACTCTATTCCTTGCCCTCCTTTCACCCTCCTGCATGTTCAGGCCCCGATCACACCAAATCTTTTTCACTCCATCTTTCCACCTCCAATTTGGTCTCCCTCTTCTCCTCGTTCCCTCCCCCTTCGACACATATATTCTCTTGTTCAATCTTTCCTCACTCATTCTCTCCATGTGCCCGAACGATTTCAAAACACCCTCTTCTGCTCTCTCAACCACGCTCTTTTTATTTCCACACATCTCTCTTACCCTTACGTTACTTACTCGATCAAACCACCTCACACCATACATTGTCCTCAAACATCTCATTTCCAGCACATCCATCCTCCTGCGCACAACTCTATCCATAGCCCACGCCTCGCAACCATACAACATTGTTGGAACCACTATTCCTTCAAACATACCCATTTTTGCTTTCCGAGATAATGTTCTCGACTTCCACACATTCTTCAAGGCTCCCAGAATTTTCGCCCCCTCCCCCACCCTATGATCCACTTCCGCTTCCATGGTTCCATCTGCTGCCAGATCCACTCCCAGATATCTAAAACACCTCACTTCCTCCAGTTTTTCTCCATTCAAACTCACCTCCCAATTGACTTGACCCTAAACCCTATTGTACCTAATAACCTTGCTCTTATTCACATTTACTCTTAACTTTCTTCTTTCACACACTTTACCAAACTCAGTCACCAACTTCTGCAGTTTCTCACATGAATCAGCCACCAGCGCTGTATCATCAGTGAACAACAACTGACTCACTTCCCAAGCTCTCTCATCCCCAAAAGACTTCATACTTGCCCCTCTTTCCAAAACTCTTGCATTCACCTCCCTAACAACCCCATCCATAAACAAATTAAACAACCATGGAGACATCACACACCCCTGCCGCAAACCTACATTCACTGAGAACCAATCACTTTCCTCTCTTCCTACACGTACACATGCCTTACATCCTCGATAAAAACTATTCACTGCTTCTAACAACTTGCCTCCCACACCATATATTCTTAATACCTTCCACAGAGCATCTCTATCAACTCTATCATATGCCTATATATATATATGAATATATATTTTGGAAAGGATCACAGTTTTGCGCGTGATCAAGATATTCCTATAAGTCCACGGGGAAAATGAAACACGGTGAGTTCCCAAGTGCACTTTCTTGTAATAATCACATCATCCGGGAAGACACAAGAGTAAAGTATAAGTCAGCTGATATACATGGAAGAAATGAAGCAAGGACGCCATTTGGTAAACATGCGAAATTTGTGTAGGCCAGCACTGATATTAATATTATAATTCTTTGTGTATTTAATAATAGAAGATTCAATGATATTTGAATTAATAACTGGTATGGCATTACTCTAGTCAGTACAATGATCATAGTTTTTGACATGATTAAACAAGGCATTTGATTCTTATCCCGTCCTTATACTACATTTATGTTGATTAAGTTTAACAGAAAGCTCCTTACCAACATAAAATTTATCACAATATCCACATGACACTTTATAGATGCATCCAAGAGAATTTTCTGGTGAATTCCTATTTAAGATGTTCTTTATAGAATTATTGTTGCTGAAGGCAACATTTATATTAAAAGATTTAAGCAACATGGGAAGTTAAAGTGAAATTATTATCAAAAGGGAGAACTAAAAGGTTCCTGGTGTCAATGGAGGTTTGGGCTCAATTCTATATGATGATTTCTTTGCTAAGTTAAGGGATTTATCAATGAAAGATCTAGGGTACTTTAACTTAGATCCAATAGAATATATCTTCTCAAACTCATCATCAATAAACTCTGGACTGCAAGTACGTAATGCCCTATGAAACATAGATTGAAATGATGATAATCTAACTCTGTCAAGTTGGGATGAGTAATAATGGATATATGAGCATACATTGGTAGGTTTTCTGTATATGTTTAACTTAAACTTCTTTACCTGCCTATGGCTCATGCAATCTAAAAATGGTAACATACCATTATTTTCTTTTTCTACAGTAAATTTGATGGTAGGTACTAAATTGTTAAGTAAGGGGATAAATATTTGTAAAATCTCATTTGTTGGCCAAACGCAAAGAACATCATCTGCATACCTAAACCATATTGCATTAAAAAGTATGATATCCTGTAGTAATTTTGTTTGAAAAAAATCCATATAAAGATTACTTAGTACAGTTGAAAGTGGGTTACCTGTTGCCATACCAAATGTTTGAGCATAATAATCTCCTTGAATTGAAATACACAGTCTTTTATACACAATTCTATCAGTTCAATGAAAACAGACTTTGAAACAGGTAAATGAATATCATCCAAGACATCAAATAAATATTCTAAAAGGTCATCAACTGGAACTTTAGTGAAAAGTGAGGAAACATCAAAGCTAACTAGTTTGAAATAAAGAAAAAACATTGATATTGTGTAGCTTGTTGACTAAATCTACATTGTTCATGATATTAGAATTTGATACCTTACCCACTAAAGGGCTTAATAAAGAAACTAACCATTCTGACAATTTATATGTGATGTAGCCTACTGAACTCACTATGGGTCTTGCTGGAAAATTCTGTTTATGTGTTTTGATAAGTCCATACATAAATGGCAAAGAAGGGGACAAAGATGACAAACTTTTGATAAAAAAAACTATTACCTTTCAACAACAACTTCAGTTCTTTATTGAAATGGGAATTAACTGCTTCTAAGGAATTTTTGCTAAGTTTAGAATATGTTGCGTCATCATTTAAAAGGTCATTCATTTTAGATAAATAGTTACTTTTGTCTAAAATCACAGCAGTGTTATCATTATTTGCTTTAGTAATATGTATATCCTTGTCTTTTTGTAAGGTGCTAACAGCTCTTATAAATCTTTTAGGGCAATTAGGTTCCACTGGTTTTGAGAAACTGGCATACACTAAACCCTTACAGATATTAATTTCGTCATTACTTAGATTACTGTATTGATGTCACAAAGTCTTTTTGTAATTTAGAGAAATTACATAGAAAGCAACATTACAAGAACTGTATTTTGGAACATGCCTTAAATCAGCTAAGTTGAGGGAATAGGGCAACACTAAACTTTTAAACTTATCCTTACTTGTCGCATTTTTGTTACAAGAAGCTTGAAATGTCTTCCTAGCTTTCCAGTAAGCTTTGTTCACTAGCCAACTGGGATAACATAACTGGATTCACCATCCTCGAGACTAGAATTGAAGGTCTTTACTTTATTATTAAGGGGATTTGATGCTAATATTTCATATGTATCAGCATCATTTGAAGGATCCTGAAGTTTACATCAATAGTACACTGTATTCAAAATCACGAACTGCCTTGTCTTATCTGATTTAGTGATGTGAATATTTTCATTTTTCTTGATGTTTAAAATGGCTCTCTGGAATCTCTGCGGTATATCACTGCACTTAGAAACATTAACTGGCCAAGGCACTGAGAATAGAAACGGATACGAAATCAAATTCCTGGTTTGAACCATTAGCGGATTTCACTGTAGATATTAAATGCTGCACATTAGAACATTCTGAGAATTTGGAAGAAAAAAGAAACAGAAACTCGTGCAAGTTTTTCATCCTGATGACGATGTTCTTATCAGGGTTTTATTCTTTCGCAAATAGAATATTGTAAAAGATCTTGTTTACTTTCCATTCCAAATGGTTCTTCTTTCCTATGATATGCTTCCTTGCGAGTCTTCTAACGTCACTCATACGGTTGGCAGCTAATACGGGGTAATCGTAAATAGAGGTAAGTTCACTTCTAACGTTTCGGTTATAGATAGAATGGTCAGAATTAGTTATAGCATTGTCTATGTGCCGTACGAAAAATTCATGATCTATTCTGCCGAATGGAGTTTCTTTTATGTTATGTAGGGCATCTGGGATTACGGTGCTAGGATGATTTTGTTCCCAAGTCATTCTTGTAGGAATATATATCGTAGCTTCTCGGTGTTGGCAGTGTGGTAAGCTCGGCACTACTTACTAAAATTTCCCGTGGATGTTGGATATATATATATATATATATATATATATATATATATATATATATATATATATATATATATATATATATATATATATATATATATATATATTTTTTTTTTTTTTTTTTTGCTTTGTCGCTGTCTCCCGCGTTTGCGAGGTAGCGCAGGGAAACAGACGAAAGAAATGGTCCAACCCACCCCCATACACATGCCTTGATTCAATCCACTGACAGCATGTCAACCCCGGTATACCACATCGCTCCAATTCACTCTATTCTTTGCCCTCCTTTCACCCTCCTGCATGTTCAGGCCCCGATCACACAAAATCTTTTTCACTCCATCTTTCCACCTCCAATTTGGTCTCCCTCTTCTCCTCGTTCCCTCCACCTCCGACACATATATCCTCTTGGTCAATCTTTCCTCACTCATTCTCTCCATGTGACCAAACCATTTCAAAACACCCTCTTCTGCTCTCTCAACCACGCTCTTTTTATTTCCACACATCTCTCTTACCCTTACGTTACTTACTCGATCAAACCACCTCACACCACACATTGTCCTCAAACATCTCATTTCCAGCACATCCATCCTCCTGCGCACAACTCTATCCATAGTCCACGCCTCGCAACCATACAACACGGTTGGAACCACTATTCCTTCAAACATACCCATTTTTGCTTTCCGAGATAATGTTCTCGACTTCCACACATTCTTCAAGGATCCCAGAATTTTCGCCCCCTCCCCCACCCTATGATCCACCTCCGCTTCCATGGTTCCATCCGCTGCCAGATCCACTCCCAGATATCTAAAACACTTCACTTCCTCCAGTTTTTCTCCATTCAAACTCACCTCCCAATTGAATTGACCCTCAACCCTACTGTACCTAATAACCTTGCTCTTATTCACATTTACTCTTAACTTTCCTCTTTCACACACTACCAAACTTAGTCACCTGCTTCTGCAGTTTCTCACATGAATCAGCCACCAGCGCTGTATCATCAGCGAACAACAACTGACTCACTTCCCAAGCTCTCTCATCCCCAACAGACTTCATACTTGCACCTCTTTCCAAAACTCTTGCATTCACCTCCCTAACAACCCCATCCATAAACAAATTAAACAACCATGGAGACATCACACACCCCTGCCGCAAACCTACATTCACTGAGAACCAATCACTTCCCTCTCTTCCTACAAGTACACATGCCTTACCTCCTTGATAAAAACTTTTCACTGCTTCTAACAACTTGCCTCCCACACCATATATTCTTAATACCTTCCACAGAGCATCTCTATCAACTCTATCATATGCCTTCTCCAGATCCATAAATACTACATACAAATCCATTTGCTTTTCTAAGTATTTCTCACATACATTCTTCAAAGCAAACACCTGATCCACACATCCTCTACCACTTCTGAAACCACACTGCTCTTCCCCAATCTGATGCTCTGTACATGCCTTCACCCTCTCAATCAATACCCTCCCATATAATTTGCCAGGAATACTCAACAAACTTATACCTCTGTAATTTGAGCACTCACTCTTATCCCCTTTGCCTTTGTACAATGGCACTATGCACGCATTCCGCCAATCCTCAGGCACCTCACCATGAGTCATACATACATTAAATAACCTTACCAACCAGGCAACAATACAGTCACCCCTTTTTTAATAAATTCCACTGCAATACCATCCAAACCTGCTGCCTTGCCGGCTTTGATCTTCCGCAAAGCTTTTACTACCTCTTCTCTGTTTACCAACTCATTTTCCCTAACCCTCTCACTTTGCACACCACCTCGACCAAAACACCCTATATCTGCCACTCTATCATCAAAAACATTCAACAAACCTTCAAAATACTAACTCCATCTCCTTCTCACATCACCACAACTTGTTATCACCTCCCCATTTGCGCCCTTCACTGAAGTTCCCATTTGCTCCCTTGTCTTACGAACTTTATTTACCTCCTTCCAGAACATCTTTTTATTCTCCCTAAAATTTAATGATACTCTCTCACCCCAACTCTCATTTGCACTTTTTTTCACCTCTTGCACCTTTCTCTTGACCTCCTGTCTCTTTCTTTTATACGTCCCACTCAATTCCATTTTTTCCCTGCAAAAGTCGTCCAAATGCCTCTCTCTTCTCTTTCACTAATGCTCTTACTTCTTCATCCCACCACTCACTACCCTTTCTAATAAACCCACCTCCCACTCTTCTCATGCCACAAGCATCTTTTGCGCAATCCATCATTGATTCCCTAAACATCCCATTCCTCCCCCACTCCCCTTACTTCCACTGTTCTCACCTTTTTCCATTCTGTACTTAGTCTCTCCTGGTACTTCCTCACACAAGTCTCCTTCCCAAGCTCACTTACTCTCACCACCCTCTTCACCCCAACATTCACTCTTCTTTTCTGAAAACCCATACAAATCTTCACCTTAGCCTCCACAAGATAATGATCAGACATCCCTCCAGTTGCACCTCTCAGCACATTAACATCCAAAAGTCTCTCTTTCGCGCGCCTCTCAATTAACACGTAATCCAATAACGCTCTCTGACCATCTCTCGTACTTACATAAGTATACTTATGTATATCTCGCTTTTTAAACCAGGTATTCCCAATCATCAGTCCTTTTTCAGCACATAAATCTACAAGCTCTTCACCATTTCCATTTACAACACTGAACACCCCATATATAACAATTATTCCCTCAACTGCCACATTACTCACCTTTGCATTCAAATCACCCAACACTATAACCCGGTCTCGTGCATCAAAACCACTAACACACCCATTCAGCTACTCCCAAAACACTTGCCTCTCATGATCTTTCTTCTCATGCCCAGGTGCATATGCACCAATAATCACCCATCTCTCTCCATCATATATATATATATATATATATATATATATATATATATATATATATATATATATATATATATATATATATATATATATATATATATATATATATATATATATATATATATATATATATATATATATTGGTTGAGAGAGCAGAAGAGGGTGTTTTGAAATGGTTTGGGCACATGGAGAGAATGAGTGAGGAAAGATTGACCAAGAGGATATATGTGTCGGAGGTGGAGGGAACGAGGAGAAGAGGGACACCAAATTGGAGGTGGAAAGATGGAGTGAAAAGGATTTTGTGTGATCGGGGCCTGAACATGCAGGAGGGTGAAAGGAGGGCAAGGAATAGAGTGAATTGGAGCGATGTGGTATACAGGGGTTGACGTGCTGTCAGTGGATTGAATCAAGGCATGTGAAGCGTCTGGGGTAAACCATGGAAAGCTGTGTAGGTATGTATATTTGCGTGTGTGGACGTGTGTATGTACATGTGTATGGGGGGGGGGTTGGGCCATTTCTTTCGTCTGTTTCCTTGCGCTACCTCGCAAACGCGGGAGACAGCGACGAGGTATAAAAAAAATATATATATATATATATATATATATATATATATATATATATATATATATATATATATATATATATATATATATATATATATATATATATAGAAATGGGAACTTCAGTGAAGGGCGCAAATGGGGAGGTGATAACAAGTAGTGGTGATATGAGAAGGAGATGGATTGAGTATTTTGAAGGTTTGTTGAATGTGTTTGACGATAGAGTGGCAGATATAGGGTGTTTTGGTCGAGGTGGTGTGCAAAGTGAGAGGGTTAGGGAAAATGATTTGGTAAACAGAGAAGAGGTAATGAAAGCTTTGCGGAAGATGAAAGCCGGCAAGGCAGCAGGTTTGGATGGTATTGCAGTGGAATTTATTAAAAAAGGTGGTGACTGTATTGTCGACTGGTTGGTAAGGTTATTCAATGTATGTATGACTCATGGTGAGGTGCCTGAGGATTGGCGGAATGCGTGCATAGTGCCATTGTACAAAGGCAAAGGGGATAAGAGTGTGTGCTCAAATTACAGAGGTATAAGTTTGTTGAGTATTCCTGGTAAATTATATGGGAGGGTATTGATTGAGAGGGTGAAGGCATGTACAGAGCATCTGATTGGGGAAGAGCAGTGTGGTTTCAGAAGTGGTAGAGGATGTGTGGATCAGGTGTTTGCTTTGAAGAATGTATGTGAGAAATACTTAGAAAAGCAAATGGATTTATATGTAGCATTTATAGATCTGGAGAAGGCATATGATAGAGTTGATAGAGATGCTCTGTGGAAGGTATTAAGAGTATATGATGTCGGAGGTAAGTTGTTAGAAGCAGTGAAAAGTTTTTATGGAGGATGTAAGGCATGTGTACGTGTAGGAAGAGAGGAGAGTGAGTGGTTCTCAGTGAATGTCGTTTTGCGGTAGGGGTGTGTGACATTTCCATGGTTGTTTAATTTCTTTATGGATGGGGTTGTTAGGGAGGTGAATGCAAGAGTTTTGGAAAGAGGGGCAAGTATGCAGTCTGTTAGGGATGAGAGGGTTTGGGAAGTGAGTCAGTTGTTGTTCGCTGATGATATAGCGCTGGTGGCTGATTCGGGTGTGAAACTGCAGAAGTTGGTGACTGAGTTTGGTAAAGTGTATGAAAGAAGAAAATGTGAATAAGATCAAAGTTATTAGGTACACTAGGGTTGAGGGAAAGGTCAATTGGGATGTAAGTTTGAATGGAGAAAAACTGGAGGAAGTGAAATGTTTTAGATATCTGGGAGTGGATCTGGCAGCGGATGGAACCATGGAATCGGAAGTGAATCATAGGTTGGGGAAGGGGGCGAAAATTCTGGGAGCCTTGAAGAATGTTTGGAAGTCGAGAACATTATCTTGGAAAGCAAAAATGGGTATGTTTGAAGGAATAGTGGTTCCAACAATGTTGTATGGTTGCGAGGCGTTGGCGCAGTTGTGCGCAGGATGGTGGATGTGCTGGAAATGAGATGTTTGAGGATAATATGTGGTGTGAGATGGTTTGATCGAGTAAGTAATGTAAGGGTAAGAGAGATGTGTGGAAATTTAAAGAGCGTGGTTGAGAGAGCAGAAGAGTGTCTTTTGAAATGGTTTTGTCACATGGAGAGAATGAGTGAGGAAAGATTGACCATGAGGATATATTTGTCATAGGTGGAGGGAACGAAGAGAAGTGGGAGACGAAATTGTAGGTGGAAAGATGGAGTGAAAAAGATTCTGAGTGATCGGAGCCTGAACATGCAGGAGGGTGAAAGGCGTGGAAGGAATAGAGTGAATTGGAACGATGTGGTATACCGGGGTCGACGTGCTGTCGATGGATTGCAACAAGGCATGTGAAGTGTCTGGGGTAAGCCATGGAAAGTTTTGTGGGGCATAGATGTGGAAAGGGAGCTGTGGTTTTGGTGAATTACACATGACAGCTGGAGAATGAGTATGAACGAATGTTGCCTTTGTTGTCTTTTCCGAGCGCTACGTCGCGCGCGTGCGGGAGGAGGGGGGGGGGGGGCGATTTCATATGTGGCGGTGTGGCGACGGGAATAGCTGCGGGCGGCATGTATGAATATGTACACACAACAAAAAAACTATCGCGCAGAGGGGGTCTGAAGACGTCTGTAATGATCACTGACCTACCTGTTGTACCATGCCGGTAGGGTTGGTATACGTGCCTGGAAGCCACAGGTTTCCAGAGTCCTATGCTAGACCCATGTAAGTTACGTGCCACAAGAGCGGCATTATATTATTAACAAAAAATTACAACATACAAGGCAGTACGAACCCCTACTTTTGAATTGGTGTGTGTAATATAGCTGTGAGACACACACAGCTATATGCGGCAACCCCCGCATGTGGTAGCTGCAGCATACCTCAATGTGATGCGAGGTAAACACAATAGCTTCATATTGTATAGGTGTAATTTGGGAAGAATATGTTTTACTATTGATATTGTATTATTCTATAGCACATCTGGGTTCGTGGCAGTCCATAAAGGTTATCTTACACCGCCATTTCGTGTCCATGCAGGAAATGTAATGAGATATGCGATATATTTATGAAACAATGAAACAGCGTGGGTATAGTTCACTGCGAGCCAATGTCGAAAGGTTGTTTTTGTGGTATATCTAATTTTATCATGGAGACCTCACAAGCGACACGTGAAGCTATTCTACAGCTTCATAATGAGGGCTACAGCGACTCTGAAATTGGGAGACGTCTTGGTATTCACCGGTCAACCGTAGCACGATGGATTCACCGACAGGCAGAGTTGCACTAATATAATTAAGACACACTGTCTTATGTAATTTTATACATTTTATATAACCAGATACGAGACACAACATGTGGTGGGTAGCAGGAGGAGTGGGCGCGCGCGTCAGTGCAGGACTATTTGGTTGGATCCATCCATGGTGCTGGTGTCGGTGAGTTGGTGGATGTCGGGCCTGGTCAGTTGACCGGACCTAGATACGTTGAGATACTGGTGGAGGTCCTGCTACCTTCAGTGGGGGCTATGCTGCTTCCAGAGCCGGAGCCATTTTACCTTGTCCAAGATAACAGCCCAGTCCACACATCCAGGGTTGTAAAGGCGTGGTATGCTCGCCATCCACGTATAACAGTGTTGCCACATCCTGCAAAATCGCCTAATCTCAACCCGATAGAGCACGTATGGACGGCCATGCAGAAAGGCATGCCTGACCGACAACATCGATGTCGTGCTACAGTCGTAAATGATGCTTTACAAGCATGGGAACATCTACGAAGCCCTTCTGGTAGGAACTTAACGCAGACGTTAGTGGCATCCATGCCTCGAAGGCTCAATGAAGTGTTGGCAACGGGAGGAGGTTATACCAAGTATTGAAATAATAAAATTTACAGTCAAAGATGACTTTCTTAACCTCCAACAACATGTCTATGGTCATGTTATATAGAAATCTGATTTTCACTGTTAAAGGGAAGTTAACTAATGCAGATCCATGAAAAGAGTCATTACATTTCATGTTGGTTTACTAAATACTATGATGTGGTGCCAGGTTTCTGACATACTGTTATCAGTCACACAGGTGATACTACATATTACGTGAGGTTGCTGATTAATCTAAACCAGCAGACAGATAAATCACCGCCGGTATGAAGCAGGGTGTCGTAGTTATCATGTAGTATATTATTTTACACCACGAATTTGACACTTTGCAAGAGATAATGATTACTGCAATATGCCTTACTGTGCAGAATATTACATTTACATGCTCAATTTACGTATCCCATCTACTGTACTACATACGGAAGGATATATCGTTGCCATTAGATAGGTGAGGACACCCACAGGCAGGGACATCAGGGCTACCACCATCTCACAGGAAAATGTTGACTGTTCCATTATTCCACGTCTGGTGCGTCATTTTGTTTCGTGCAAAAAACGCGCGATAGTTTTTTTGCTGTGTGTACATGTGTATATATGTATATGTCTGTGTGTGTATATATATGTGTACGTTGAGATATATAAGTATGTATATTTGCGTGTGTTGACGTGAATGTATATACATGTGTATGTCGGCGGGGTTGGGCATTCTTTCGTCTGTTTCCTTGCGCTACCTCGCTAACGCGGGAGACAACGATAAAGCAAAATAAAAAAAAAGAAAAAAATATATATAGGTATATATATATATATATATATATATATATATATATATATATATATATATATATATATATATATATATGTATGTATATATATATATATATATACATATTTATATACATATATATTTTTTTCCAAACTATTTGCCATTTCCCGCGTTAGCGAGGTAGCGTTAAGAACAGAGAACTAGGCCTGTGAGGGAATATCCTCACCTAGCCCCCTTCTCTGTTCCTTCTTAAAAAAAAAGAAATTAAAAGGGAAAAAAAAAACGAGAGGGGAGGATTTCCAGCCCTTCGCTCCCTCCCCTTTTAGTCGCCATCTACGACACGCAGGGAATACGTGGTAAGTATTCTTTCTCCCCTATGCCCAGGGATAAATATATATATTAATATATATATATATATATATATATATATATATATATATATATATATATATATATATATATATATATATATATATATATATATATATACACATATATATATATATATATATTTTTTTTTTTTTTTTTTTTTTTTTTTTTTTTTTTTACTTTGTCGCTGTCTCCCGCGTCTGCGAGGTAGCGCAAGGAAACAGACGAAAGAAATGGCCCAACCCCCCCCCCCATACACATGTACATACACATGTCCACACACGTGTATACATACCTACACAGCTTTCCATGGTCCACCCCAGACGCCTCACATGCCTTGATTCACTCCACTGACAGCAAGTCAACCCCTGTATACCACATCGCTCCAATTCACTCTATTCCTTGCCCTCCTTACACCCTCCTGCATGTTCAGGCCCCGATCACACAAAATCTTTTTCACTCCATCTTTCCACCTCCAATTTGGTCTCCCTCTTCTCCTCGTTCCCTCCACCTCCGACACATATATCCTCTTGGTCAATCTTTCCTCACTCATTCTCTCCATGTGCCCAAACCATTTCAAAACACCCTCTTCTGCTCTCTCAACCACGCTCTTTTTATTTCCACACATCTCTCTTACCCTTACGTTACTTACTCGATCAAACCACCTCACACCACACATTGTCCTCAAACATCTCATTTCCAGCACATCCATCCTCCTGCGCACAACTCTATCCATAGCCCACGCCTCGCAACCATACAACATTGTTGGAACCACTATTCCTTCAAACATACCCATTTTTGCTTTCCGAGATAATGTTCTCGACTTCCACACATTTTTCAAGGCTCCCAAAATTTTCGCCCCCTCCCCCACCCTATGATCCACTTCCGCTTCCATGGTTCCATCCGCTGACAGATCCACTCCCAGATATCTAAAACACTTCACTTCCTCCAGTTTTTCTCCATTCAAACTTACCTCCCAATTGACTTGACCCTCAACCCTACTGTACCTAATAACCTTGCTCTTATTCACATTTACTCTTAACTTTCTTCTTCCACACACTTTACCAAACTCAGTCACCAGCTTCTGCAGTTTCTCACATGAATCAGCCACCAGCGCTGTATCATCAGCGAACAACAACTGACTCACTTCCCAAGCTCTCTCATCCCCAACAGACTTCATACTTGCCCCTCTTTCCAGGACTCTTGCATTTACCTCCCTAACAACCCCATCCATAAACAAATTAAACAACCATGGAGACATCACACACCCCTGCCGCAAACCTACATTCACTGAGAACCAATCACTTTCCTCTCTTCCTACACGTACACATGCCTTACATCCTCGATAAAAACTTTTCACTGCTTCTAGCAACTTGCCTCCCACACCATATATTCTTAATACCTTCCACAGAGCATCTCTATCAACTCTATCATATGCCTTCTCCAGATCCATAAATGCTACATACAAATCCATTTGCTTTTCTAAGTATTTCTCACATACATTCTTCAAAGCAAACACCTGATCCACACATCCTCTACCACTTCTGAAACCGCACTGCTCTTCCCCAGTCTGATGCTCTGTACATGCCTTCACCCTCTCAATCAATACCCTCCCATATAATTTACCAGGAATACTCAACAAACTTATACCTCTGTAATTTGAGCACTCACTCTTATCCCCTTTGCCTTTGTACAATGGCACTATGCACGCATATATATATTTTTTTTTTTTTCCAAAAGAAGGAACAGAGAAGGGGGCCAGGTGAGGATATTCCCTCAAAGGACCAGTCCTATGTTCTTAACGCTACCTCGCTAACACGGGAAAAGGCGAAAGGTTTGAAAGAAAAGGAAAATTATATATATATATATATATATATATATATAAATATATATATATATATATATATATATATATATATATATATATATATATATATATATAAATATATATATATATATACATATATATATATATATATATATATATATATATATATATATATATATATATATATATATATATATATATATATATATATATATATATATTTATACTACTCGCCATTTCCCGCATTAGCGAAGCAGCGTTAAGAAGAGAGGATAAGGACTGGGCCTTTGAGGGAATATCCTAACCTGGCCCCCTTCTGTTTCTTCTTTTGGAAAAAAAAAGGAGAGGGGAGGATATCCAGCCTTTCGCTCCCTTCCCTTTTAGTCGCCTTCTACGACACGCAGGGAATACGTGGGAAGTATTCTTTCTCCCCTATCCCCAGGGATAATATATATATATATATATATATATATATATATATATATATATATATATATATATATATATATATATATATATATATATATATATATATATATATATTTATATATATATATATATTTATATATATATATATATATATATATATATATATATATATATATATATATATATATATATATATATTTTTTTTTTTTTTTTTTTATACTTTGTCGCTGTCTCCCGCGTTTGCGAGGTAGCACAAGGAAACAGACGAAAGAAGTGGCCCAACCCCCCCCCCCCCCCCCCCCCCATACACATGTATATACATACGTCCACACACGCAAATATACATACCTACACAGCTCTCCATGGTTTACCCCAGACGCTTCACATGCCCTGCTTCAATCCACTGACGACACGTCAACCCCGGTATACCACATCGCTCCAATTCACTCTATTCCTTGCCCTCCTTTCACCCTCCTGCATGTTCAGGCCCCGATCACAAAAATCTTTTTCACTCCATCTTTCCACCTCCAATTTGGTCTCCCTCTTCTCCTTGTTCCCTCCACCTCCGACACATATATCCTCTTGGTCAATCTTTCCTCACTCATCCTCTCCATGTGCCCAAACCACTTCAAAACACCCTCTTCTGCTCTCTCAACCACGCTCTTTTCATTTCCACACATCTCTCTTACCCTTACGTTACTCACTCGATCAAACCACCTCACACCACACATTGTCCTCAAACATCTCATTTCCAGCACATCCATCCTCCTGCGCACAACTCTATCCATAGCCCACGCCTCGCAACCATACAACATTGTTGGAACCACTATTCCTTCAAACATACCCATTTTTGCTTTCCGAGATAATGTTCTCGACTTCCACACATTCTTCAAGGCCCCCAGGACTTTCGCCCCCTCCCCCACCCTATGATCCACTTCCGCTTCCATGGTTCCATCCGCTGCCAGATCCACTCCCAGATATCTAAAACACTTCACTTCCTCCAGTTTTTCTCCATTCAAACTCACCTCCCAATTGAATTGACCCTCAACCCTACTGTACCTAATAACCTTGCTCTTATTCACATTTACTCGTAACTTTCTTCTTCCACACACTTTTCCAAACTCAGTCACCAGCTTCTGCAGTTTCTCACATGAATCAGCCACCAGCGCTGTATCATCAGCGAACAACAACTGACTCACTTCCCAAGATCTCTCATCCCCAACAGACTTCATACTTGCACCTCTTTCCAAAACTCTTGCATTTACCTCCCTAACAACCCCATCCATAAACAAATTAAACAACCATGGAGACATCACACACCCCTGCCGCAAACCTACATTCACTGAGAACCAATCACTTTCCTCTCTTCCTACACGCACACATGCCTTACATCCTCGATAAAAACTTTTCACTGCTTCTAACAACTTTCCTCCCACACCATATATTCTCAATACCTTCCACAGAGCAACTCTATCAACTCTATCATATGCCTTCTCCAGATCCATAAATGCTACATACAAATCCATTTGCTTTTCTAAGTATTTCTCACATACATTCTTCAAAGCAAACACCTGATCCACACATCCTCTACCACTTCTGAAACCACACTGCTCTTCCCCAATCTGATGCTCTGTACATGCCTTCACCCTCTCAATCAATACCCTCCCATATAATTTACCAGGAATACTCAACAAACTTATACCTCTGTAATTTGAGCACTCACTCTTATCCCCTTTGCCTTTGTACAATGGCACTATGCACGCATTCCGACAATCCTCAGGCACCTCACCATGAGTCATACATACATTAAATAACCTTACCAACCAGTCAACAATACAGTCACCACCTTTTTTAATAAGTTCCACTGCAATACCATCCAAACCTGCTGCCTTGCCGGCTTTCATCTTCCGCAAAGCTTTCACTACCTCTTCTCTGTTTACCAAATCATTTTCCCTAACCCTCTCACTTTGCACACCACCTCGACCAAAACACCCTATATCTGCCACACTATCATCAAACACATTCAACAAACCTTCAAAATACTCACTCCATTTCCTTCTCACATCACCACTACTTGTTATCACCTCCCCATTTGCGCCCTTCACTGAAGTTCCCAATTGCTCCCTTGTCTTACGCACTTTATTTACCTCCTTCCAGAACATCTTTTTATTCTCCCTAAAATTTAATGATGCTCTCTCACCCCAACTCTCATCCGCCCTTTTTTTCACCTCTTGCACCTTTCTCTTGAACTCCTGTCTCTTTCTTTTATACATCTCCCACTCAATTGCATTTTTTCCCTGCAAAAATCGTCCAAATGCCTTTCTCTTCTCTTTCACTAATACTCTTACTTCTTCATCCCACCACTCACTACCCTTTCTAATCAACCCACCTCCCACTCTTCTCATGCCATATATATTATATATATATATGTATATATATCTATATATATATATATATATATATATATATATATATATATATATATATATATATATATATATATATATATATATATATATATATATATATATCCCTGGAGATAGGGGAGAAAGAATACTTCCCACGTATTCCCTGCGAGTCGCAGAAGGCGACTAAAAGGGGAGGAAGTGGGGGGCTGGAAATCTTCCCCTCTCATTATTTCTTTTTTTTTTTTAATTTTCCAAAGGAAGGAACAGAGAAGGGGGGCCAGGTAAGGATATTCCCTCAAAGGTCCAGTTCTCTGTTTTTAACGCTACCTCGCTAACGCGGGAAATGGCGAATAGTTAGAAAAAAAAAAAACTATATATACATATATATATATATATATATATATATATATATATATATATATATATATATATATATATATATATATATATATATATATATATATATATATATATATATATATATATATATATATATAAAATATATATATATATATATATATATATATATATATATATATATATATATATATATATATATATATATATATATATATATATATATATATATATATATATATATGAAATATAAATATATATATATATATATATATATATATATATATATATATATATATATATATATATATATATATATATATATATATATATATATATTATATATATATAAATTATATTATATATATAAATTATATGCCTTCACCCTATTGATTGAGAGGGTGATGGCATGTACAAAGCATCAGATTGGGGAAGGGCAGTGTGGTTTCAGAAGTGGTAGAGGATGTGAGGATTAGGTGTTTGCTTTGAAGAATGTATGTGAGAAATACTTAGAAAAGCAAATGGATTTGTATGTAGCATTTATGGATCTGGAGAAGGCATATGATAGAGTTGATAGAGATGCTCTGTGGAAGGTATTAAGAATATATGGTGTGGGAGGCAAGTTGTTAGAAGCAGTGAAAAGTTTTTATCGAGGATGTAAGGCATCTGTACGTGTAGGAAGAGAGGAAAGTATTTGGTTCTCAGTGAATGTAGGTTTGCGGAAGGGGTGTGTGATGTCTCCATGGTTGTTTAATTTGTTTATGGATGGGGTTGTTAGGGAGGTGAATGCAAGAGTTTTGGAAAGAGGGGCAAGTATGAAGTCTGTTGGGGATGAGAGAGCTTGGGAACTGAGTCAGTTGTTGTTCGCTGATGATACAGCGCTGGTGACTGATTCATGTGAGAAACTGCAGAAGCTGGTGACTGAGTTTGGTAAAGTGTGTGAAAGAAGAAAGTTAAGAGTAAATGTGAATAAGAGCAAGGTTATTAGGTACAGTAGTCTTGAGGGTCAATTCAATTGGGAGGTGAGTTTGAATGGAGAAAAACTGGAGGAAGTGAAGTGTTTTAGATATCTGGGAGTGGATCTGGCAGCGGATGGAACCATGGAAGCGAAAGTGGATCATAGGGTGGGGGAGGGGGTGAAAATTCTGGGACCCTTGAAGAATGTGTGGAAGTCGAGAACATGATCTCGGAAAGCAAAAATGGGTATGTTTGAAGGAATAGTGGTTCCAACAATGTTGTATGGTTGCCAGGCGTGGGCTATGAATAGAGTTGTGCGCAGGAGGATGGATGTGCTGGAAATGAGATGTTTGAGGACAATGTGTGGTGTGAGGTGGTTTGATCGAGTAAGTAACATAAGGTTAAGAGAGATGTGTGGAAATAAAAAGAGCGTGGTTGAGAGAGCAGAATAGGGTGTTTTGAAATGGTTTGGTCACATGGGGAGAATGAGTGAGGAAAGATTGACCAAGAGGATATATGTGTCAGAGGTGGAGGGAACGAGGAGAGGACGGAGACCAAATTGGAGGTGGAAAGATTGAGTGAAAAAGATTTTGTGTGATCGGGGCCTGAACATGCAGGAGGGTGAAAGGAGGGCAAAGAATAGAGTAAGTTGGAGCGATGTGGTATACCGGGGTTGACGTGTTGTCAGTGGATTGAATCAAGGCATGTGTATGGGGGTGGGTTGGGCCATTTCTTTCGTCTGTTTACTTGCGCTACCTCGCAAACGCGGGAGACAGCGACAAAGCAAAAAAAAAAATATATATATATATATATATATATATATATATATATATATATATATATATATATATATATATATATATATATATATATGTATATATATATATATATATTTATATATATATATATATATATATATATATATATATATATATATATATATATATATATATATATATATATATATATATATATATATATATATATATATATATTTATTTATTTATTCATTTTGCTTTGTCGCTGTTCCCGCGTTTGCGAGGTAGCGCAAGGAAACAGACTAAAGAAAGGGCCCAACCCACCCCCATACACATGTATGTACATACACGTCCACACACGCAAATATACATACCTATATATCTCAATGTACACATTATATACACACACAGACACATACATATATACCCATGCACACAATTCACACTGTCTGCCTTTATTCATTCCCATCGCCACCTCGCCACACATGGAATACCATCCCCCTCCCCCCTCATGTGTCCGAGGTAGCACTAGGAAAAGACAACAAAGGCCCCATTCGTTCACACTAAGTCTCGTATATATATATATATATATATATATATATATATATATATATATATATATATATATATATATATATATATATATATATATATATATATATATATGTATATATATATATATATATATATATATATATATATATATATATATATATATATATATATATATATTCCCTGCGGATAGGGGAGAAAGAATACTTCCCACGTAATCCTTGCGCGTCGTGGAAGGCGACTAAAAGTGAAGGGAGCGAGGGGCTGGAAATCCTCCCCTCTCTTTTTTTTTTTTTTTTTTCCAAGGATAGGAACAGAGAAGGGGGTTGGATGAGGATGTTTCCTATGAGATCCAGTCCTCTGTTCTTAACGCTACCTCGCTGACACGGGAAATGGCGAATAGTAAGAAGGAAAATATATATGTATATATATATATATATATATATATATATATATATATATATATATATATATATATATATATATATATATATATATATATATATATATATATACATATGTATATATACATATATATATATATATATATATATATATATATATATATATATATATATATATATATATATATATATATATATATATATATATATATATATATATATATGTATATATATATATATATTTATATATATATATATATATATATATATATATATATATATATATATATATATATATTTATATATATATATATATATATATATATATATATATATATATATATATATATATATATATATATATATATATATATATATATATCCACAACTCTTGCATTTACCTCCCTAACAAACCCATCCATAAAAAAATTAATATATATATTATATATAATATATATAACACCCTCTTATGCTCTCTCAACAACGCTCTTTTTATTTCCACACATCTCTCTTACCCTTACGTTACTTACTCGATCAAACCACCTCACACCACACATTGTCCTCAAACATCTCATTTCCAGCACATCCATCCTCCTGCGCACAACTCTATCCATAGCCGATGCCTCGCAACCTTACAA
Organism: Panulirus ornatus; assembly: GCF_036320965.1. Lineage (NCBI taxonomy): Eukaryota > Metazoa > Arthropoda > Malacostraca > Decapoda > Palinuridae > Panulirus > Panulirus ornatus. The sequence goes on from NC_092237.1 coordinate 30,419,690, forward strand.
CATTGTTGGAAACACTATTCCTTCAAACATACCCATTTTTGCTTTCCGAGATAATGTTCTCGACTTCCACACATTCTTCAAGGCTCCCAGGATTTTCGCCCGCTCCCCCACCCTATGATCCACTTCCGCTTCCATGGTTCCATCCGCTGACAGATCCCCTCCCAGATATCTAAAACACTTTACTTCCTCCAGTTTTTCTCCATTCATACTTACCTACCAATTGACTTGACACTGAACCCTTCTGTACCTAATAACCTTGCTCTTATTCACATTTACGCTTAACTTCCTTCTTTCACACACTTTACCAAACTCAGTCACCAGCTTCTGCAGTTTCTCACATGAATTAGCCACCAGCGCTGTATTATCAGCGAACAACAACTGACACTTTCCAAGTTCTCTCAACTCCAACAGACTTCATACTTGCCCCTCTTTCCAAAACTCTTGCATGTACCTCCCTAACAACCCCATCCATAAACAAATTAAACAACCATGGAGACATCACACACCCCTGCCGCAAACCTACATTCACTGAAAACCAATCACTTTCCTCTCTTCCTACACGTACGCATGCCATACATCCTCGATATATATATATATATATATATATATATATATATATATATATATATATATATATGCGAGGTAGCGCAAGGAAACAGACGAAAGAAATGGCCCAACCCCCCCCCATACACATGTATATACATACGTCCACACACGCAAATATACATACCTACACAGCTTTCCATGGTTTACCCCAGACGCTTCACATGCCTTGATTCAATCCACAGACAGCACGTCAACCCTGGTATACCACATCGCTCCAATTCACTCTATTCCTTGCCCTCCTTTCACCCTCCTGCATGTTCAGGCCCCGATCACACAAAATCTTTTTCACTCCATCTTTCCACCTCCAATTTGTTCTCCCTCTTCTCCTCGTTCCCTCCACCTCCGACACATATATCCTCTTGGTCAATCTTTCCTCACTCATTCTCTCCATGTGCCCAAACCACTTCAAAACACCCTCTTCTGCTCTCTCAACCACGCTCTTTTTATTTCCACACATCTCTCTTACCCTTACGTTACTCACTCGATCAAACCACCTCACACCACACATTGTCCTTAAACATCTCATTTCCAGCACATCCATCCTCCTGCGCACAACTCTATCCATACCCCACGCCTCGCAACCATACAACATTGTTCGAACCACTATTCCTTCAAACATACCCATTTTTGCTTTCCGAGATAATGTTCTCGACTTCCACACATTCTTCAAGGCTCCCAGAATTTTCGCCCCCTCCCCCACCCTATGATCCACTTCCGCTTCCATGGTTCCATCCGCTGCCAGATCCACTCCCAGATATCTAAAACACTTCACTTCCTCCAGTTTTTCTCCATTCAAACTCACCTCCCAATTGACTTGACCATCAACCCTACTGTACCTAATAACCTTGCTCTTATTCACATTTAATCTTAACTTTCTTCTTCCACACAATTTACCAAACTCAGTCACCAGCTTCTGCAGTTTCTCACATAAATCAGCCACCAGCGCTGTATCATCAGCGAACAACAACTGACTCACTTCCCAAGCTCTCTCATCCCCAACAGACTTCATACTTGCCCCTCTTTCCAAAACTCTTGCATTTACCTCCCTAACAACCCCATCCATAAACAAATTAAACAACCATGGAGACATCACACACCCCTGCCGCAAACCTACATTCACTGAGAACCAATCACTTTCCTCTCTTCCTACACGTACACATGCCTTACATCCTCGATAAGAACTTTTCACTGCTTCTAACAACTTGCCTCCCACACCATATATTCTTAATACCTTCCACAGAGCATCTCTATCAACTCTATCATATGCCTTCTCCAGATCCATAAATGCTACATACAAATCCATTTGCTTTTCTAAGTATTTCTCACATACATTCTTCAAAGCAAATATATTTTGCTTTGTCGCTATCTCCCGCGTTTGCGAGGTAGTGCAAGGAAACACACGAAAGAAATGGCCCAACACACACCATACACATGTATATACATACACGTCCACACACGCAAATATACATACCTATACATCTCAATGTACACATATACACACACACATAGACATATACATATATACACATGTACATAATTCATACTGTCTGCCTTTATTTATTCCCATCGCCACCTCGCCACACATGGAATAACATCCCCCTCCCCCCTCATGTGTGTGAGGTAGCGCTAGGAAAAGACAACAAAGGCCCCATTCGTTCACGCTCAGTCATGTAATAATGCCCAAATCCACAGCTCCCTTTCCACATCCAGGAACCACAGAACTTTCCGTGGTTTACCCCAGACGATTCACATGCCCTCATTCAATCCATTGACAGCACGTCGAACCCGGTATACCACATGGATCCAATTCACTTTATTCCTTGCCCGCCTTTCATCCTCCTGCATGTTCAGGCCAAGATCACTCAAAATCTTTTTCACTCCATCTGTCCACCTCCAATTTGGTCTCCCACTTCTCGTTCCCTCCACCGCCGACACATATCTCCTTTTGTTCAATCTTTCCTCACTCATTCTCTCCATGTACCCAAACCATTTCAAAACACCCTCTTCTGCTCTCTCGACCACGCTCTTCTTATTTCCACACATCTCTCTTACCTTTACATTACTTACTCGATCAAACCACATTACACCACATATTGTCCTCAAACATCTCATTTCCAGCACATCCACCCTCCTGCGCACAACTCTATCCATAGCCCACGCCTCGCAACCATACAACATTGTTGGAACCACTATTCCTTCAAACATAAACATTTTTGCTTTCCGAGATAATGTTCTCGACTTCCAAACATTCTTCAAGGCTCCCAGGATTTTCGCCTCCTCCCCCCACCCTATGATTCACTTCCGCTTCCATGGTTCCATCCGCTGCCAGATCCACTCCCAGATATCTAAAACACTTTACTTCCTCCAGTTTATCTCCATTCAAACTTACCTCCCAGTTGACTTGACCCTCAACCCTACTGTACCTAATAACCTTGCTCTTATTCACATTTACTCTTAACTTTCTTCTTTCACACACTTTACCAAACTCAGTCACCAGGTTCTGCAGTCTCTCACATGAATCAGCCACCATAGCTGTATCATCAGCGAAAACAACTGACTCACTTCCCAAGCTCTTTCATCCCGAAAAGACTTCATACTTGCCCTTCTTTCCAAAACTCTTGCATTCACCTCCCTAACAACCCCATTCATAAACAAATTAAACAACCCTGGAGACATCACACACCCCTGCCGCAAATCTACATTCACTGACAACCAATCACTTTCCTCTCTTCCTACACGTGCACATGCCTTACATCCTTGATAAAAACTTGATAACAACTTGCCTCCCACACCATATATCATTGATACCTTCCACAGAGCATCTCTATCACCTCTATCATATGCATTCTCTTGATCCATAAACGCTACATACAAATCCATTTGCTTTTATAAGTATTTCTCACATACATTCTTCAAAGCAAACACCTGATCCACACATCCTCTACCAATTCTGAAACCACACTGCTCTTCCCCAATCTGATGCTCTGTACATGCCTTCACCCTCTCAATCAATACCCTCCCATATAATTTACCAGGAATACTCAACAAACTTATACCTCTGTAATTTGAGCACTCACTCCTATCCCCTTTGCATTTATACAATGGCACTATGCACGCATTCCGCCAATCCTCAGGCACCTCACCATGAATCATATATACATTAAATAACCTTACCAATCAGTCAACAATACAGTCACCCACATTTTTAATAAATTCCACTGCAATACCATCCAAACCTGCTGCCTTGCCGGCTTTCATCTTCCGCAAAGCTTTTACTACCTCCTCTCTGATTACCAAGTCATTTTCCCTAACCCTCTCACTTTGCACACCACCTCGACCAAAACACCCTATATCTGCCACTCTATCATCAAACACATTCAACTAACCTTCAAAATGTTCACTCCCTCTCATTCTCACATCACCACTACTTGTTATCACCTCCCCATTAGCGCCCTTCACTGAAGTTCCCATTTGCTCCCTTGTCTTACTCACTTTATTTACCTCCTTCCAGAACATTTTTATATTTTCCCTAAAAGCTAATGATATTCTCTCACCCAAACTCTCATTTGCCCTCTTTTTCACCTCTTTAAACTTTCTCTTAACCTCCTGCCTCTTTCTTTTATACATCTCCCACTCATTTCCATTTTTTCCCTGCAAAAATCATCCAAATGCCTCTCTCTTTTCTTTCACTAATAATCTTGTTTCCTCATCCCACCACTCACTACCTTTTCCAATCAACCCACCTCCCACACTTCTCATGCCACAAGCATCTTTTGCGCAAGCCAACACTGCTTTCCTAAATACATCCCATTCCTCCCCCACTCCCTATACCGCCTTTGTTCTCACCTTTTTCCATTCTGTACTCAGTCCCTCCTGGTACTTGATCACACAAGTCTCCTTCCCAAGCTCACTTACTCTCACCACCCTCTTCACCCCAACATTCACTCTTCTTTTCTGAAAACCCACACAAATCTTCACCTTCGCCTCAACAAGATAATGATCAGACATCCTCCAGTTGCACCTCTCAGCATATCATCATCCAAAAGTCTCTCTTTCGCGCGCCTGTCAATTAACACGTAATCCAATAACACTCTCTTTCCATCTCTTCTTCTTACATACGTATACTTATGTATATCTCGCCTTTTAAACCAGGTATTCCCAATCACCAGTCCTTTTTCAGCACATAAAACTACAAACTCTTCACCATTTCCATTTACAACACTGAACACCCCATGTATACCAATTATTCTCTCAACTGCCACATTACTCACCTTTGCATTCAAATCACCCATCACTATAACCCGGTCTTGTGCATCAAAACCACTAACACACTCATTCAGCTGCTCCCCAAACACTTGCCTCTCATGATCTTTTTCTCATGCCCAGGTGAATATTCACCAATAATCTCCTATTCCTCTCCATCAGCTTTCAGTTTTACCCATATTAATCTAGAATTTACTTTCTTATATTCTGTCACATACTCCTACAACTCTTGTTTCAGGAGTAGTGCTACTCCTTCCCTTGCTCTTGTCCTCTCACTAACCACTGACTTTACTCCCAAGACATTCCCAAACCACTCTTCCCCTTTACCCTTGAGCTTCGTTTCACTCAGAGCCAAAACATCCAGGTTCCTTTCCTCAAACATACTACCTATCTCTCCTTTTTTCGCATCTTGGTTACATCCACACACAATTAGACACCCCAATCTGAGCCTTCGAGGAGGATGAGCACTCCCCGCGTGACTCCTTCTTCTGTTTCTCATTTTAGAAAGTTGAAATACAATGAGGGAAGGATTTCTGGCCCCCCGCTCCCGTCCCCTTTAGTCGCCTTCTACGACAGGTGAGGAATGCGTGGGAAGTATTCTTTCTCCCATATCCCGAGGGATAGTATATATATATATGTATATATATATATATATATATGTATATATATATATATATATATATATATATATATATATATATATATATATATATATATATATATATATTTTTTTTTTTTTTTTTTATACTTTGTCGCTGTCTCCCGCGTTTGCGAGGTAGCGCAAGGAAACAGACGAAAGAAACGGCCCAACCCCCCCCCCCCATACACATGTACATACACACGTCCACACACGCAAATATACATACCTACACAGCTTTCCATGGTTTACCCCAGACGCCTCACATGCCTTGCTTCAATCCACTGACATCAACCCCTGTATACCACATGACTCCAATTCACTCTATTTCTTGCCCTCCTTTCACCCTCCTTTCTTTCTTTTAAACTATTCGCCATTTCCCGCGTTAGCGAGGTAGCGTTAAGAACAGAGGACTGGGCCTTTGTGGAATATCCTCACCTGGCCCCCCTCTGTTCCGTCTCATGGAAAATTAAAAAAAAAAAAAACAAGAGGGGAGGCTTTCCAGCCTCCCGCTCTCTCCCCTTTTAGTCGCCTTCTACGACACGCAGGGAATACGTGGGAAGTATTCTTAATCCTCTATCCCCAGGTACAATATATATATATATATATATATATATATATATATATATATATATATATATATATATATATATATATATATATTTATATATATATATATATATATATATATATATATATATATATATATATATATATACATATATATATATATATATATATTTATATATATATATATATATATATATATATATATATATATATATATATATATATATATATATATATATATATATATATATATATATATATATATATATATATATATATATATATATATATATATATATATATATATATATATATATATATATATATATATATATATATATATATATATATATATATATATATATATATATATATATATATATATATATATATATATATATATATATATATATATATATATATATATATATATATATATATATATATATATATATATATATGTGTGTGTGTGTATATATCACATACTCCCACAACTCCTGAATCAGGAGTTGTGGGAGTATGTGATAGAATGTAAGAAAGTAAATTCTCGATTGATATGGGTAAAACTGAAAATTGTTGGAGAGAGATGGTTGATTATTGGTGCATATGCACCTGGGCATGAGAAGAAAGATCATGAGAGGCAAGTGTTTTGGGAGCAGCTGAATGAATATGTTAGTGGTTTTGATTTACGAGACCGGGTTATAGTGATGGGTGATTTGAATGCAAAGGTGAGTAATGTGGCAGTTGAGGGAATAATTGGTATACATGGGGTGTTCAGTGTTGTAAATGGAAATGGTGAAGAGCTTGTAGATTTATGTGCTGAAAAAGGACTGGTGATTGGGAATACCTGGATTAAAAAGCGAGATACACATAAGTATACGTATCTAAGTAGGAGAGATAGCCGGAGAGCGTTATTGGATTACGTGTTAATTGATAGACGCACGAAAGAGAGACTTTTGGATGTTAATGTGATGAGAGGTGCAACTGTAGGGATGTCTGATCATTATCTTGTGGAAGCAAAGGTGAAGATTTGTGGGGGTTTTCAGAAAAGAAGAGAGCATGTTGGGGTGAAGAGAGTGGTGAGAGTAAGTGAGCTTGGGAAGGAGACTTGTACGAGGAAGTACCAGGAGAGACTGAGTACAGAATGGAAAAGGTGAAAACAAAGGAGGTAAGGGGAGTGGGGGAGGAATGGGATGTATTTAGGGAAGCAGTGATGGCTTGCGTAGAAGATGCTTGCGGCTGAGAAGCGTGGGAGGTGGGTTGATTAGAAAAGATAGTGAGTGGTGGGATGGAAAAGTAAGATTATTAGTGAAAGAGAAGAGACAGGCATTTGAACGATTTTTGCGGGGAATAAAAGCAAATGAGTGGGAGAGGTATAAAAGAAAGAGGTAGGAGGTCAAAAGAAAGGTGCAAGAGGTGAAAAAGAGGGCAAATGAGAGTTTGGTGTGAGAGAGTATCATTAAATTTCAGGGAGAATGAAAAGATATTTTGGAGGGAGGTAAATAAAGTACGTAAGACAAGGGAGCAAATGGGAACTTCAGTGAAAGGGGCAAAGGGGGAGGTGATAACAAGTAGTGGTGATGTGAGAAGGAGATGGAGTGAGTATTTTGAAGGTTTGTTGAATGTGTTTGATGATAGAGTGGCAGATGTGGGGTGTCTTGGTCGAGGTGGTGTGCAACGTGAGAGGGTTAGGGAAAATGATTTGTTAAATAGAGAAGAGGTAGTAAAAGCTTTACGGAAGATGAAAGCCGGGAAAGCAGCAGGTTTGGATGGCATTGCAGTGGAATTTATTAAAAAACGGAGTGACTGTATTGTTGGCTGGTTGGTAAGGTCATTTAATGTATGTATGATTCATGGTGTGGTGCCTGAGGATTGGCGGAATGCTTGCATAGTGCTACTGTACAAAGGCAAAGGGGATAAGAGTGAGTGCTCAAATTACTGAGGAATAAGTTTGTTAAGTATTCCTTGTAACTTATATGGGAGGGTATTGATTGAGAGGGTGAAGGCATGTACAGAGCATCAGATTGGGGAAGAGCAGTGTGGTTTCAGAAGTGGTAGAGGATGTGTGCATCAGGTGTTTGCTTTGAAGAATGTATGTGAGAAATACTTAGAAAAGCAAATGGATTTGTATGTAGCATTTATGGATCTGGAGAAGGCATATGATAGAGTTGATAGAGATGCTATGTGGAAGGTATTAAGAATATATGGTATGGGAGGAAAGTTGTTAGAAGCAGTGAAAAGTTTTTATCGAGGATGTAAGGCATGTGCTCGTGTAGGAAGAGAGGAAAGTGATTGGTTCTCAGTGAATGTAGGTTTGCGGCAGGGGTGTGTGATGTCTCCATGGTTGTTTAATTTGTTTATGGATGGGGTTGTTAGGGAGGTGAATGCAAGAGTTTTGGAAAGACGGGCAAGTATGAAGTCTGTTGTGGATGAGAGAGCTTGGTAAGTGAGTCAGTTGTTGTTCGCTGATGATACAGCGCTGGTGGCTGATTCATGTGAGAAACTGCAGAAGCTGGTGACTGAGTTTGGTAAAGTGTGTGAAAGAAGAAAGTTAAGAGTAAATGTGAATAAGAGCAAGTTTATTAGGTACAGTAGGGTTGAGGGTCAAGTTAATTGGGAGGTAAGTTTGAATGGAGAAAAGCTGGAGGAAGTGAAGTGTTTTAGATATCTGGGAGTGGTTCTGGCAGCGGATGGAACCATGGAAGCGGAAGTGAATCATAGGGTGGGGAAGGGGGCGAAAATTCTGGGAGCCTTGAAGAATGTGTGGAAGTCGAGAACATTATCTCGGAAAGCAAAAATGGGTATGTTTGAAGGAATAGTGGTTCCAACAATGTTGTATGGTTGCGAGGCGTGGGCTATGGATAGAGTTGTGCGCAGAAGGGTGGATGTGCAGGAAATGAGATGTTTGAGGACAATATGTGGTGTGAGGTGGTTTGATCGAGTAAGTAATGTAAGGGTGAGAGAGATGTTTGGAAATAAAAAGAGCGTGGTTGAGAGAGCAGAAGAGGGTGTTTTGAAATGGTATGGTCACATGGAGAGAATGAGTGGGGAAAGATTGACCAAGAGGATATATGTGTCAGAGGTGGAGGGAACGAGGAGAAGTGGGAGACCAAATTGAAGGTGGAAAGATGGAGTGAAAAAGATTTTGAGTGATCTTGGTTTGAACATGCAGGAGGGTGAACGGCGTGCAAGGAATAGAGTGAATTGGAACGATGTGGTGTACCGGGGTCGACGTACTGTCAATGGATTGAAACAGGGAATGTGAAGCGTCTGGGGTAAACCATGCAAAGTGTGTGGGGCCTGGATGTGGAAAGGGAGCTGTGGTTTCGGTGCATTATTACATGACAGCTAGAGACTGAGTGTGAACTAATGGGGCCTTTGGTGTTTTTCCTAGCGCTACCTCGCACACATGAGGGGGGAGGGGTTTTTATTCCATGTGTGGCGAGGTGGCGATTGGAAGAAATAAAGGCAGACAGTATGAATTATGTACATGGGTATATATGTATATGTCTGTGTGTGTATATACAGGTGTACATTGAGATGTATAGGTATGTATATTGTGCATGGGTGGACAGTTAAGTATATACATGTGTATGTGGGCGGGTTGGGCCATTCTTTCGTCTGTTTCTTTGAGCTACCTCGCTAACGCGGGAGACAGCGACAAATCAAAATAAATAAAGCAAATCTATATATATATATATATATATATATATATATATATATATATATATATATATATATATATATATATATATATATATATATATATATATATATATATATATATATATATATATATATATATATATATATATATATATATATATATATATATATATATATATATATATATATATATATATATATATATATATATATATATATATATATATATATATATATATATATATATATATATATATATATATATATATATATATATAATTGAAAGGCGCGCGAAAGAGAGACTTTTGGATGTTAATGTGCTGAGAGGTGCAACTGGAGGGATGTCTGATCATTATCTTGCGGAGGCTAAGGTGAAGATTTGTATGGGTTTTCAGAAGAGAACAGTGAATGTTCGGGTGAAGAGGGTGGTGAGAGTAAGTGAGCTTGGGAAGGAGACTTGTACGAGGAAGTTCCAGGAGAGACTGAGTACAGAATGGAAAAAGGTGAGAACAATGGAAATAAGAGGAGTGGGGAGGAATGGGATGTATTCAGGGAATCAGTGATGGATTGCGCAAAAGATGCTTGTAGCATCAGAAGAGTGGGAGGTGGGTTGATTAGAAAGGGTAGTGAGTGGTGGGATGACGAAGTAATATTATTAGTGAAAGAGAAGAGAGAGGCATTTGGACGATTTTTGCAGGGAAAATATGCAATTGAGTGGGAGATGTATAAAAGAAAGAGTTAGGAGGTCAAAAGAAAGGTGCAAGAGGTGAAAAAGAGGGCAAATGAGAACTGGGGTGAGAGAGTATCATTACATTTTAGGGAGAATATAAAGATGTTCTGGAAGGAGGTAAATAAAGTGCGTAAGACAAGGGAGGAAATGGGAACTTCAGTGAAGGGCTCAAATGGGGAGGTGATAACAAGTAGTGGTGATGTGAGAAGGAGATGGAGTGAGTATTTTGAAGGTTTGTTGAATGTGTTTGATGATAGAGTGGCAGATATAGGGTGTTTTGGTCGATGTGGTGTGCAAAGTGAGAGGGTTAGGGAATATGATTTGGTAAACAGAGAAGAGGTAGTAAAAGCTTTGCGGAAGATGAAAGCCGGCAAGGCAGCAAATTTAGATGGTATTGCAGTGGAATTTATTAAAAAAGGGGGTGACTGTATTATTGACTAGTTGGTAAGGTTATTTAATGTATGTATGACTCATGGTGAGGTGCCTGAGGGTTGGCGGAATGCGTGCATAGTGCCATCGCACAAAGGCAAAGGGGATAAGAGTGAGTGCTCAAATTACAGAGGTATAAGTTTGTTGAGTATTCCTGGTAAATTATATGGGAGGGTATTGATTGAGAGGGTGAAGGCATGTACAGAGCATCAGATTGGGGAAGAGCAGTGTGGTTTCAGAAGTGGTAGAGGATGTGTGGATCAGGTGTTTCCTTTGAAGAATGTATGCGAGAAATACTTAGAAAAGCAAATGGATTTGTATGTAGCATTTATGGATCTGGAGAAGGCATATGATAGAGTTCATAGAGATGTTATGTGGAAGGTATTAAGAATATATGGTGTGGGAGGCAAGTTGTTAGAAGCAGTGAAAAGTTTTTATCGATGATGTAAGGCATGTGTACGTGTAGGAAGAGAGGAAAGTGATTGGTTCTCTGTGAATGTAGGTTTGCGGTAGGGGTGTGTGATGTCTCCATGGTTGTTTAATTTGTTTATGGATGGGGTTGTTAGGGAGGTGAATGCAAGAGTTTTGGAAAGAGGGGCAAGTATGAAGTCTGTTGGGGATGAGAGAGCTTGGGAAGTGAGTCAGTTGTTGTTCGCTGATGATACAGCGCTGGTGGCTGATTCATGTGAGAAAATGCAGAAGCTGGTGACTGAGTTTGGTAAAGTGTGTGAAAGAAGAAAGTTAAGAGTAAATGTGAATAAGAGCAAGGTAATTAGGTACAGTAGGGTTGAGGGTCAAGTCAATGGGGAGGTGAGTTTGAATGGAGAAAAACTGGAGGAAGTAAAGTGTTTTAGATATCTGGGAGTGGATCTGGCAGCGGATGGAACCTTGGAAGCGTAAGTGGATCATAGGGTGGGGGAGGGGGCGAAAATCCTGGGAACCTTGAAGAATGTGTGGAAGTCGAGAACATTATTTCGGAAATCAAAAATGGGTATGTTTGAAGGAATGGTGGTTCCAACAATGTTGTATGGTTGCGAGGCGTGGGCTATGGATAGAGTTGTGCGCAGGAGGATGGATGTGCTGGAAATGAGATGTTTGAGGACAATATGTGGTGTGAGGTGGTTTGATCGAGTAAGTAACGTAAGGGTAAGAGAGATGTGTCAAAATAAAAAGAGCGTGGTTGAGAGAGCAGATGAGGGTGTTTTGAAATGGTTTGGGCACATGGAGAGAATGAGTGAGGAAAGATTGACCAAGAGGATATATGTGTCGGGGGTGGAAGGAACGAGGAGAAGTGGGAGACCAAATTGGAGGTGGAAAGATGGAGTGAAAAAGATTTTGTGTTATTGGTGCCTGAACATGCAGGAGGGTGAAAGGAGGGCAAGGAATAGAGTGAATTGGATCGATGTGGTATACCGGGGTGGACGTGCTGTCAGTGGATTGAATCAGGGCATGTGAAGCGTCTGGGGTAAACCATGGAAAGCTGTGTAGGTATGTATATTTGCGTGTGTGGACGTATGTATATACATGTGTATGGGGGTGGGTTGGGCCATTTCTTTCGTCTGTTTCCTTGCGCTACCTCGCAAACGCGGGAGACAGCGACAAAGCAAAAAAAAAAAAAAAAAAATTATATATATATATATATATATATATATATATACTATCCCTGGGGATAGGGGATTAAGAGTACTTCCCACGTATTCCCTGCGTGTCGTAGAAGGCGACTAAAAGGGGAGGGAGCGGGGGGCTGGAAATCCTCCCCTCTCGGTTTTTTTTTTAATTTTCCAAAAGAAGGAACAGAGAATTGGGCCAGGTGAGGGTATTCCCTCAAAGGCCCAGTCCTCTGTTCTTAACGCTACCTCGCTAATGCGGGAAATGGCGAATAGTTTGAAAGAAAGAAAGATATATATATATATATATATATATATATATATATATATATATATATATATATATATATATATATTTGTATACGTAGGTAAGTACGAGAGATGGCCAGAGAGCGTTATTGCATTACGTGTTCATTGATAGGCGTACGAAAGAAAGACTTTTGGATGTTAATGTGCATTGAGGTGCAACTGGAGGGATGTCTGATCATTATCTTGTGGAGGCGAAGGTGAAGATTTGTAGATGTTCTTAGAAAAGAAGAGAGAATGTTGGGGTGAAGAGAGTGGTGATAGTAAGTGAGCTTTGGAATGAGATTTGTGTGAGGAAGTACCAGGAGACACTGAGTATAGAATGGAAAAAGGTGAGAACAAAGGACAGCAAGGGAGTGAGAGAGAAATGGGATGCATTTTGGAAAGTAGTGATGGCTTGCGCAAAATTTGCTTGTGGCATGAGAGGCGTGGGAGGTGGGCGGATTAAAAAGGGTAGTGAGTGGTGATATGAAGAAGTAAGATTATTAGTGAAAGAGAATAGAGAGGCATTTTGACGATTTTTGTAGGGAAAAAACACAAATGAGTGGGAGATGTATAAAAGAAAGAGGCAGGAGGTCAAGAGGAGGGTGCAAGAGGTGAAAAAGAGGGGAAATGAGAGTTGGGGTGACAGAGTATTATTGAGTCTTAGGGAGAATAAAAAGATGTTCTAGAAGGTAAATAAAGTGCGTAAGACAAGGGACAAATGGGAACTTCAGTGAGGGGGCTAATGGGGAGGTAATGATAAGTAGTGGTGATGTGAGAAGGAGATGGAGCGAGTATTTTGAAAGTTTGCTAAATGTGTTTGATGACAGAGTGGCAGATATACTGTGTTTTGGTCGAGGTGGTTACAAAGTGAGAGGGCTAGGGAGAACGATTTGCTAAACAGAGAAGAGGTAGTAAATGCTTAGCGGAAGATGAAAGCCGGCTAGGAAGTGGGTTTGGATGGTATTGCTGTGGAATTCATTAAAAAAGGGGGTGACTGTACTGTTGATTGGTTGGTAAGGTTATCTGATGTATGTATGACTCATGGTGAGGTACTTGAGGATTGGTGGAATGCTTGTATAGTGCCACTGTACAAAGGCAAAGGGGATAAAAGTGAGTGATCAAATTACAGAGGTATAAGTTTGTTGAGTATTCCTTGGAAATTATATGGGAGAGTGTTCATTGAGAGGGTGGAGGCATGTACAGAGCATCAGATTGGGGAAGAACAGTGTGGTTTCAGTAGTGCTAGAGGATGTTTGGATCAGGTGTTTGCTTTGAAGAATGTATGTGAGAAATACTTAGAAAAGGTAATTGATTTGTATGTAGCATTTAGGGATCTGGAGAAGGCATATGATAGACTTGATACAGATGCTTTCTGGAAGGTATTAAGAATATATGGTGTGGAATGCAAGTTGTTAGAATCAGTGAAAAGTTTTTATCGAGGATGTAAGACATGTGTACGTGTAGGAAGAGAGGAAAATGATTGATTCTCGGTGAATGTTGCTTTGCGTTGGGGTGTGTGATGTCTCCATGGTTGTTTAATTTGTTTATGGATGGGTTTGTTAGGGAGGTGAATACAAGAGTTTTGGAAAAAGGGGCAAATATGCAGTCTGTTGTTGATGAGAGAGCCTGGGAAGTGAGTCAGTTGTTGTTCGCTGATGATACAGTGCTGGTGGCTGATTCGTGTGAAAAACGGAAGAAGCTGGTGACTGAGTTTGGTAAAGTATGTGATAGAAGAAAGCTGAGAGTAAACATGAATAAGAGCAAGGTTATTAGGTACAGTAGGGTTGAGGGAGAAGTCAACTGGGAGGTACATTTGAATGGGGAGAACCGGAGGAAGTGAGGTGTTTTAGATATCTGGGAGTGGATTTGGCAGCGGATGGAACCGTGGAAGCGGAAGTGAATCATAGGGTGGGGGAGGGGGCGAAAGTTCTGGGAGCGTTGAAGAATGTGTGGATGTCGAGAACATCATCTCGGAAAGCAAAAACGGGTATGTGTGAAGGAATGATAGTTCTAGCAAGGTTATATGGTTGCGAGGCGTAGGGTATAGATAGAGTTGTCAGCAGGAGGATGGATGTGCTGGAAATGAGATGTCTGAGGACAATTTGTGGTGTGAGGTGGTTTGATCGATTGAGTAATAATAGAGTAAGAGATATGTGTGGTAATAAAAAGAGTGTGGTTGAGAGTGTAGAAGAGGGTGTTTTGAAATGGTTTGGTCACATGCAGAGAATGAGTGAGGAAAGATTGACCAAGAGGATATATGTGTCAGAGGTAGAGGGAACGAGGAGAAGTGGGAGATCAAAGTGGAGGTGGAAAGATGGAGTGAATAAGAATTTGATTGATTTTGCTTAAGCATGCAGGAGTGAAAAAGGCGTGCATGGAATATAGTGAATTGGAACGATATGTTATACCGGGGTCGACGTGCTGTCAATGGATTGAACCAGGGCATGTGAAGCGTCTAGTGTAAACCATGGAAAGTTTTGTGAGGCCTGGATGTGGAAAGAGAGCTGTGGTTTCGGTGCATTATACATGACAGCTAGAGACTGAGTGTGAACGAATGGGGTCTTTGTTGTCTTTTCCTAGCGCTACCTCGCCCATTTGCGTAGGGAGGGGTTTCATATGTGGCGGGGTGGCGATGAGAATGAATAAAGCAGACAGTATGAATTATATACATGTGTATATATGTATATGTCTGTGTGTGTATATATATGTATACGTTGAGATGTATAGGTATGTATATTTGTATGTGGGTGAGTTCAGCCTTTCTTTCGACTGTTTCCTGGCGCTACCTCGCTAATACGGGAGACAGCGACAAAGTAAAATAATAATGATATATATGTATATGAAACTGTCACATATTGTATGAAATAAATTTCGATTCCTAACTTGCATAAGAAAGATGATAAATCTCATTCACTTTTAAGAGTGTGTCTACAAAGTAAAGATCAAAAATCTTTCTGGCGGGAGGTTTTAGTATAATAATGGACATTCATTTTCATCCTGATTTGTCTACTGACAAATCTATCAAAGTTTTTAGAGGTAAGATTCAATAAGAATTTCAAATGAATTAAGATTAGAGATGTGTTTCATGAAAAATGAGAAATGCTTATGTGGTAAGTTACCTGCTGTAGTAATGGTGACATAGTCAGGTGGTGCGTGTCTGCCACCACCTCTAGATATGCTAAGGTACCTACTAAAGTATTGGTGAGAGAATAAGTTGGTTACTCTCGGGCACCAGCTGTGGAGGTGGTAAGATACATGTTAAAATGATGATAACAAACTCTGGTGGTGGGTGTCGTTCACCAGCTGTGGAAGTGGTAACTTAACTGCTGCAGATGTGATGAGAGAGTCAGATGGTGAGTGAGAGCAACCAGCTGAGGTGTCAGAATGCACCACCTGACACGCACGCGGATTACTAAGTAGAAAACAATAAAGTTGCCAAACCAACGATTACTTTCTCTTCAACTCCATCAAAAGGTTAATCCAAATGTCACCTTATGTCTGTAAGATCTTCAACTTTTCGAGATTTACAGCAAAATTCAGAATGATATCAGTGCGTTTTAGTAATATATACACACAAACATACATATATATATATATATGTAATCTAATATATATATATATATATATATATATATATATATATATATATATATATATATATATATATATATATATATATATATATATATATATATATATATATTCCCTGGGGATAGGGGAGAAAGAATACTTCCCACGTATTCCCTGCGTGTCGTAGAAGGCGACTAAAAGGGAAGGGAGCGGGGGGCTGGAAATCCTCCCCTCTCGTTTTTTTTTTTCCAAAAGAAGGAACAGAGGAGAGGTCCAGGTGAGGATATTCCCTCAAAGGCCCAGTCCTCTGTTCTTAACGCTACCTCGCTATTGCGGGAAATAGCGAATAGTATGAAAAAAAAGAAAAAAAAAAAAAAAAAATATATATATATATATATATATATATATATATATATATATATATATATATATATATATATATATATATATATATATATATTCCAAAAGAAGGAACAGAGGGGGCCAGTGAGGATATTTCAAAAAAGGCTCAGTCCTCTGTTCTTAACGCTACCTAGCTAATGCGGGAAATGGCGAATAGTTTAAAAGAAACAAAAGATATATATATATATATATATATATATATATATATATATATATATATATATAATCCCCTGGGGATAGGGGATTAAGAATACTTCCTGCGCATTCCTCACGTGTCGTAGAAGGCGACTAAAGGGGACGGGAGCGGGGGGCCAGAAATCCTCCCCTCCTTGTATTTTAACGTTCTAAAAGGGGAAACAGAAGGAGTCACGCGAGGAATGCTCATCCTCCTCGAAGGCTCAGATTTGGGTGTCTAAATGTGTGTGGATGTAACCAAGATGAGAAAAAAGGAGAGATAGGTAGTATGTTTGAGGAAAGGAACCTGGATGTTTTGGCTCTGAGTGAAACGAAGCTCAAGGGTAAAGGGGAACAGTGGTTTGGGAATGTCTTGGGAGTAAAGTCAGGGGTTAGTGAGAGGACAAGAGCAAGGGAAGAAGTAGCACTACTCCTGAATCAGGAGTTGTGGGAGTATGTGATAGAGTGTAAGAAAGTAAATTCAAGATTGATATGGGTGAAACTGAAAGTTGATGGAGAGAGATGGGTGATTATTGGTGCATATGCACCTGGGCATGAGAAGAAAGATCATGAGAAGCAAGTGTTTTGGGAGCAGCTGAATGAGTGTGTTAGTGGTTTTGATGCACAAGACCGGGTTATAGTGAAGGGTGATTTGAATGCAAAGGTGAGTAATGTGGCACTTGAGGGAATAATTGGCATACATGGAGTGTTCAGTGTTGTAAATGGAAACGGTGAAGAGCTTGTAGATTTATGTGCTGAAAAAGGACGGGTGATTAGGAATACCTCGTTTAAAAAGCGATATATACATAAGTATACGTATGTACGTAGGAGAGATGGCCAGAGAGCGTTATTGGATTGCGTGTTAATTGATAGACGCACGAAAGAGAGACTTTTGGATATTAATGTGCTGAGAGGTGCAACTGGAGAGATGTCTGATCATTATCTTGTGGAAGGGAAGGTGAAGAATTGTGGGGGTTTTCAGAAAAGAAGAGAGAATGTTGGGGTGAAGAGAGTGGTGAGAGTAAGTGAGCTTGGGAAGGAGACTTGTGTGAGGAAGTACCAGGGGAGACTGAGTACAGAATGGAAAAAGGTGAGAACAATGGAAGTAAGGGGAGTGGAGGAGGAATGGGATGTATTTAGGAGAGCAGTGATGGCTTGCGCAAAAGATGCTTGTAGTATGAGAAGCGTGGGAGGTGGGTTGATTAGAAAAGGTAGTGAGTGGTGGGATAAAGAAGTGAGATTATTAGTGAAAGAGAAGAGAGAGGCATTTGAACGATTTTTGCAGGGAAAAAATGCAAATGAGCGGGAGAGGTATAAAAGAAAGAGGCAGGAGGTCAAGAGAAAGGTGCAAGAGGTGAAAAAGAGGGCAAATGAGGGTTGGGGTGCGAGAGTATCATTAAATTTCAGGGAGAATAAAGAAATGTTTTGGAAGGAGGTAAATAAAGTGCGTAAGACAAGGGAGCAAATGGGAACTTCAGTGAAGGGGGCAAATGGGGAGGTGATAACAAGTAGTGGTGATGTGAGGAGATGGAGTGAGTATTTTGAAGGTTTATTGAATGTGTTTGATGATAGAGTGGCAGATATAAGGTGTTTTGGTCGAGGTGGTGTGCACAGTGAGAGGGTTAGGGAAAATTATTTGGCAAATAGAGAAGAGGTAGTGAAAGCTTTACGGAAAATGAAAGCCGGCAAAGCAGCAGGTTTGGATGGTATTGCAGTGGAATTTATTAAAAAAGGGGGTGACTGTATTATTGACTGGTTGGTATGGTTATTTAATGTATGTATGATTCATGGTGAGGTGCCTGAGGATTGGCGGAATGCGTGCATAGTGCCATTGTACAAAGGCCAAAGGGGATAAGAGTGAGTGCTCAAATTACAGAGGTTTAAGTTTGTTGAGTATTCCTGGTAAATTATATGGGAGGGTATTGATTGAGAGGGTGAAGGCATGTACAGAGCATCAGATTGGGGAAGAGCAGTGTGGTTTCAGAAGTGGTAGAGAATGTGTGGATCAGGTGTTTGTTTTGAGGAATGTATGCGAGAATTACTTAGAAAGATAAATGGATTTGTATGTAGCATTTATGGATCTGGAGAAGGCATATGATAGAGTTGATAGAGATGCTCTGTGGAAAGTTTTAATAATATATGGTGTGGGAGGCAAGTTGTTAGAAGCAGTGAAAAGTTTTTATCGAGGATGTAAGGCATGTGTACGTGTAGGAAGAGAGGAAAGTGATTGGTTCTCAGTGAATGTAGGTTTGCGGCAGGGGTGTGTGATGTCTCCATGGTTGTTTAATTTCTTTATGGATGGGGTTGTTAGGGAGGTGAATGCAACAGTTTTGGAAAAGAGGAGCAAGTATGCAGTCTGTTGTGGATGAGAGAGCTTGGGAAGTGAGTCAGTTGTTGTTCGCTGATGATACAGCGCTGGTGGCTGATTCATGTAAGAAACTGAAGCTGGTGACTGAGTTTGGTAAAGTGTGTGAAAGAAGAAAGTTAAGAGTAAATGTGAATAAGAGCAAGGTTATTAGGTACAGTAGGGTTGAGGGTCAAGTCAATTGGGAGGTGAGTTTGAATGGAGAAAAGCTGGAGGAAGTGAAGTGTTTTAGATATCTAGGAGTGGATCTGGCAGCGGATGGAACCATGGAAGCGGAAGTGAATCATAGGGTGGGGGAGGGGGCGAAAATTCTGGGAGCCTTGAAGAATGTTTGGAAGTCGAGAACATTATCTCGGAAAGCAAAAATGGGTTGTTTGAAGGAATAGTGGTTCCAACAATGTTGTATGGTTGCGAGGCGTGGGATATGGATAGAGTTGTGCGCAGTAGGGTGGATGTGCTGGAAATGAGATGTTTGAGGACAATATGTTGTGTGAGGTGGTTTGATCGAGTAAGTAATGTAAGGGTGAGAGAGATGTGTGGAAATAAAAAGAGTGTGGTTGAGAGAGCAGAAGAAGGTGTTTTGAAATGGTTTGGTCACATGGAGAGAATGAGTGGGGAAAGATTAACCAAGAGGATATATGTGTCAGAGTTAGAGGGAACGAGGAGAAGTGGGAGGCCAAATTGGAGGTGGAACGATGGGTTGAAAAAGATTTTGAGTGATCGGGGCCTGAACATGCAGGAGGGTGAAAGGCGTGCAAGGAATAGAGTGAATTGGAACGATGTGGTGTACCGGGGTCGAAGTGCTGTCAATGTATTGAACCAGGGCATGTGAAGCGTCTGGGGTAAACCATGGAAGGTTCTGTGGGGCCTGGATGTGGAAAAGGAGCTGTGGTTTCGGTGCATTATTACATGACAGCTAGAGACTGAGTGTGAACAAATGGTGCCTTTGTTGTTTCTCCTAGCGCTACCTCGCACACATGAGGGGGGAGGGGGATGTTATTCCATGTGTGGCGAGATGGCGATGGGAACAAATAAAGTCAGACAGTATGAATTATGTACATGGGTATATATGTATATGTCTGTGTGTGTATATATATATGTACATTGAGATGTATAGGTATGTATATTTGCGTGTGTGGATGTGTATGTATATACATGTGTATGTGGGCGGGTTGGGCCATTTTTTCGTCTGTTTCCTTGCGCTACCTCGCTAACGCGGGAGACAGCGACAAAGCAAAATAAATAGATAAATAAATATATATATATATATATATATATATATATATATATATATATATATATATATATATATATATATATATATATATATATATATATGTGTGTACATATATGTATATATTTTAATTTATCTATTTATTTTGCTTTGTCGCTGTCTCCCGCGTTAGCGAGGTAGCGCAAGGAGAAAGACGAAAGAATGGCCCAACCCGCCCACATACACATGTATATACATACACATCCACACACGCAAATATATATACCTATACATCTCAATGTACACATATATATACACACACAGACATATACATATATACACATGTACATAATTCATACTGTCTGCCTTTATTTGTTCCCATCGCCGCCTCGCCAAACATGGAATAACATCCCCCTCCCCCCTCATGTGTGGAAGGTAGCGCTAGCAAAAAACACCAAATGCCCCATTCGTTCACACTGAGTCTCTAGCTGTCATATAATAATGCACCGAAACCACAGCTCCCTCTCCACATCCAGGCCTAACACAACTTTCCATGGTTTACTCCAGACGTTTCACATGCCCTGGTTCAATCCATTGACAGCACGTCGACCACGGTATACCACATCGTTCCAATTCACTCTATTCCTTGCACGCCTTTCACACTCCTGCATGTTCAGGCCCCAATCACTCAAAATCTTTTTCACTCCTTTCCACCTCCAATTTGGTCTCCCACTTCTCCTTCCTTCCACCTCTGACACATATATCCTCTTGGTCAATCTTTCCTCACTCATTCTCTCCATGTGACCAAACCATTTCAAAACACCCTCTTCTACTCTCTCAACCACACTCTTTTTATTTCCACACATCTCTCTCACCCTTACATTACTTACTCGATCAAACCACCTCACACCACATATTGTCCTCAAACGTCTCATTTCCAGCACATCCACCCTCCTGCGCACAACTCTATCTATAGCCCACGCCTCGCAATCATACAACATTCTTGGAACCACTATTCCTTCAAACATACCCATTTTTGCTTTCCGAGACAATGTTCTCGACTTCCAAACATCCTTCAAGGCTCCCAGATTTTTTGCCCCCTCCCCCACCCTATGATCCACTTCCGCTTCCATGGTTCCATCCGCTCTCAGATCCACTCCCAGATATCTAAAACATTTTACTTCTTCCAGTTTTTTCTTCATTCAAACTTACCTCCCAATTGACTTGACCCTCAACCCTACTGTACTTAATAACCTTGCTCTTATTAACATTTACTCTTAACTTTCTTCTTTCACACACTTTACCAAACTCAGTCACCAGCTTCTCCAATTTCTTACATGAATCAGCCATCAGCGCTGTATCATTAGCGAACAACAACTGACTCACTTCCCAAGCTCTTTCATCCACAAGAAACTGCATACATGCCCCTCTTTCTAAAACTCTTGCATTCCCTAACAACCCCATCCATAAACAAATTAAACACCATGGAGACATCACACACCCATGCCGCAAACCTACATTCACTGAGAACCAATCACTTTCCTCTCTTCCTACACGTACACATGCCTTACATCCTCGATAAGAATAGTTCGCTGCTTCTAACAACTTGCCTCCCACACCATATATTCTTAAAACCTTCCACAGAGCATCTCTATCAACTCTATCATAATCCTTCTCCAGATCCATAAATGCTACATACAAATCCATTTGTTTTTCTAAGTACTTCTCACATACATTCTTCAAATCAAACACCTGATCCACACATCCTCTACCACTTCTGAAACCACACTGCTCTTCCCCAATCTGATGCTCTGTACATGCCTTCACCCTCTCAAACAATACCCTCCCATAAAATTTAACCATACTCAACAAACTTATACTTCTGTAATTTGAGCATTCACTCTTATCCCCTTTGGCTTTGTACAATGGCACTATGCAAGAATTCCGCCAATCCTTAGGCACCTCATCATGAATCATACATACATTAAATAACCTGACCAACCAGTCAACAATACAGTCACCCCCTTTTTGAATAAATTTCACTGCAGTACCATCCAAACCTGCTTCCTTGCCGGCTTTCATCTTCCGTAAAGCTATTACTACCTCTTCTCTATTCACCAAATCATATTCCCTAACCCTCTCACTTTGCACACCACCTCGACCAAAACACCCTATATCTGCCACTCTATCGTCAACCACATTCAACAAACCTTCAAAATACTCACTCCATCTCCTTCTCACATCACCACTACTTGTTATCACCTCCTCATTAGCCCCCTTCACTGAAGTTCACATTTGCTCCCTTGTCTTACGCACTTTATTTACCTCCTTCCAAAAAATCTTTTTATTCTCCCTGAAATTTAATGATACTCTCTCACCCCAACTCTCATTTGCCCTCTTTTTCACCTCTTCCACCTTTCTTTTGACCTCCTGCCTCTTTCTTTTACACCTCTTCCACTAATTTGCATTTTTTCCCTGCAAAAATCGTCCAAATGCCTCTCTCTTTCTTTCACTAATAATCTTACTTCTTCATCCCATCACTAACTACCTTTTCTAATCAACCCACCTCCCACGCTTCTCATACCACAAGTATCTTTTACGCAAGCCATGACTACTTCCCTAAATACATACCATTCCTCCCTCACTCCCCTTACCTCCTTTGTTCTCACATTTTTCCATTCTGTACTTAGTGTCTCCTGGTACTTCCTCACACATGTGTCCTTCCCAAGCTCACTTACTCTCACCACTCTCTTCACCCCAGCATTCTCTCTTCTTTTCTGAAAACCCCCACAAATCTATATATATATATATATATATATATATATATATATATATATATATATATATATATATATATATATATATATATATATATATATATATATATATATATATATACATATATATATATATATATATATATATATATATATATATATATATATATATATATATATATATATATATATATATATATATATATATATTCTATTTATTTATTTTGCTTTGTCGCTGTCCCCCGCGTTTGCGAGGTAGCGCAAGGAAACAGACGAAAGAAATGGTCCAACCCACCCCCATACACATATATATACATACACGTCCACACACGCAAATATACATACCCATACATCTCAATGTACACATATATATATACACACAGAGACACATATATATATACACATGCACACAATTCACACTCTCTGCCTTTATTCATATCCATCGCCACCTCGCCACACATGGAATGACATCCCCCTCCCCCCTCATGTGTGCGAGGTAGCGCTAGGAAAAGACAACAAATGGCCTATTCGTTCACACTCAGTCTCTAGCTGTCATGCAATAATGCCCGAAACCACAGCTCCCTCTACACATCCAGGCCCCACAGAACCTTCCATGGTTTACCCCAGACGCTTCATATGCTCTGATTCAATCCATTGACAGCACGTCCACCCCGGTATGCCATATCGATCGAATTCACTTTATACCTTGGACGACTTTCACCCTCCTGCATGTTCAGGCCCCGATCACACAAAATCTTTTTCAATTCATCTTTCCACCTCCAATTTGGTCTCCCACTTCTCCTCGTTCCCTCCACCTCCGACACATATATCCTCTAGGTCAATCATTCCTCACTCATTCTCTCAATGTGCCCACACCATTTCAAAACGCCCTCTTCTGCTCTCTCAACCACGCTCTTTTTATTTCCACACATCTCTCTTACCCTTACATTACTTACTCGATCAAACCACCTCAAACTTCACATTGTCCTGAAACATCTCATTTCCAGCACATCCACCCTCCTGCATACAACTCTATCCATAGCCCACGCCTTGCAACCATACAACATTGTTGGAATCACTATTCCTCCAAACATACCCATTTTTGCTTTCCGATATAATGTTCTCGATTTCCACACATTCTTCAAGGCTCCCAGGATTTTGGCCCCCTCCCCCACCCTATGATTCACTTCCGCTTCCATGGTTCCATCCGCTGCCAGAACAACTCCCAGATATCTAAAACACTTTACTTCCTCCAGTTTTTCTCCATTGAAACTTACCTCCCAATTGACTTAACCCTCAACCCTACTGTACGAAATAACCTTGCTCTTATTCACATTTACTCTTAACTTTCTTCTTTCCCACACTTTACCAAACTCAGTCACCAGCTTCTGCATTTTCTCACATGAATCAGCCACCAGCGCTGTATCATCAGCGAACAACAACTGACTCACTTCCCAAGCTCTCTCATCCCCAACAGACTTCATACTTGCCCGTCTTTCCAAAACTCTTGCATTCACCTCCCTAACAACTCCATCCATAAACAAATTAAACAACCATGGAGACATCACACACCCCTGCCGCAAACCTGCATTCACTGAGAACCAATCACTTTCCTCTCTTCCTACATGTCCACATGCCTTACATCCTCGATAAAAACTTTTCACTGCTTCTAACAACTTGCCTCCCACACCATATATTCTTAGTACCTTCCACAGAGCATCTCTATCAACTCTACCATATGACTTCTCCAGATACAAAAAAGCTACATACAAATCCATTTGCTTTTCTAAGTATTTCTCACACACATTCTTGAAAGCAAATACCTGATCCACACATCCTCTGCCACTTCTGAAACCACAATGCTCCTCCCCAATCTGATGCTCTGTACATCCCTTCACCCTCTCAATCAATACCCTCCCATATAATTTACCAAGAATAATCAAAAAACTTATACCTCTGTAATTTGAGCACTCACTCCTATCCCCTTTGGCTTTGTACAATGGCACTATGCACGCATTCCGCCAATCCTCAGGCACCTCACCATGAATCATACGTACATTAAATAACCTTACCAACCAATCAACAATACAGTCACCCCTTTTTTAATAAATTCCACTACAATACCATCCAAACCTGCTGCCTTGCCGGCTTTCATCTTCCGCAAAGCTTTTACTACCTCTTCTCTGTTTACCAAATCATTTTCCCTAACCCTCTCACTTTGCGTACCACCTCGACCAAAACACCGTATATCTGCCACTCTATCATCAAACACATACAACAAACGTTCGAAATTCTCACTCCATCTCCTTCCCACATCATCACTACATGTTGTCACCTCCCCATTAGCCCCCTTCACTGAAGTTCCCATTTGTTCCCTTGTCTTACGCACTTTATTTACCTCCTTCCAAAACATCTTTTTATTCTCCCTAAAATTTAATGATACTCTCTCACCCCAAGTCTCATTTGCCCTCTTTTTTTCACGTCTTGCACCTTTTTCTAGACCTCCCGTCTCTTTCTTTTATACATCTCCCACTCATTTGCATTTTTTCCCCGAAAAATCGTCCAAATGCCTCTCTCTTCTCTTTCACTAATAATGTTACCTCATCATCCCACCACTCACTACCTTTCTAATCAACCTACCTCCACACTTCTCATGCCACAAGCATCTTTTGCGCAAGCCATCACTGCTTCCCTAAATACATCCCATTACTCCCCCACTCCCCTTACCTCCTTTGTTCTCACCTTTTTCCATTCTGTACTCAGTCTCTCCTGGTACTTCTTCACACAAGTCTCCTTCCCAAGCTCATTTACTCTCACCACCCTCTTCACAACAACATTCTCTCTTCTTTTCTGAAAACCCATACAAATCTTCACCTTAGCCTCCACAAGATAATGATCAGAAATCCCTACAGTTGCAACTCTCAGCACATTAACATCTAAAAGTCTCTCTTTCGCGCGCCTGTCAATTAACACGTAATCCAATAACGCTCTCTGGCCATCTCTGCTACTTACATACGTATACTTATGTGTATCTCGCTTTTTAAACAAGGTATTCCCAATCATCAGTCCTTTTTCCTCAAATAAATCTACAAGCTCTTCACCATTTCCATTTACAACACTGAACACCCCATGTATACCAATTATTCCCTCAACTGCCACATTACTCACCTTTGCATTCAAATCATCCATCACTATAACCCGATCTTGTACATCAAAACCACTAACACACTCATTCAGCTGCTCCTAAAACACTTGACTCTCATGATCTTTCTTCTCTTGCCCAGGTGCATAAGCACTAATAATCACCCCTCTCTCTCCATCAACTTTCAGTTCTACCCATATCAATCTAGAATTTACTTTCTTACATTCTATCACATACACCCAAAACTCCTGTTTCAGTAGTGCTACTCCTTCCCGTTGTTCCCCCTCCTTGTTTCTCTCACTAACCCCTGACGTTACTCCCAGACATTCCCAAACCACTCTTCCCCTTTACCCATAAGCTTCGTTTCACGCAGAGCCAAGACATCCAGGACCTTTCCTCAACCAACTTCCTATCTCTCCTTTTTTCACATCTTGGTTACACCACACACATTTAGACACCCCAGTCTGAGCCTACGAGAGGATGAGCACTCCCCACGTGACTCATCCCCTGTTTCCCATTTAGAAAGTTAAATAAAAGGAGTGGAGGATATCTGGCCACGCACTCCGCCCCCTCTAGTCTCGCCTTCTTACGAACACGTGGGTAGAATGCGTGGGCAGTATTCCATTCTCCCCTACCCCCCAGGGATAATATATATATATATATATATATATATATT
>NC_092237.1:30446907-30474407 GCF_036320965.1 Panulirus ornatus
ACGAGGGTGGTGAGAGTAAGTGAGCAAGGGAAGGAGACTTGTGTGAGGAAGTACCAGGAGACACTGAGTACAGAATGGAAAAAGTTGAGAACAATGGAAGTCAGGGGAGTGGGGGTGGAATGGGATGTATTTAGGGTATCAGTGATGGATTGCGCAAAAGATGCTTGTGGCATGAGAAGAGTGTGAGGTTGGTTGATTAGAAAGGGTAGTGAGTGGTGGGATGAAGAAGTAAGATTATCAGTGAAAGAGAAGAGAGAGGCATTTGGACGATTTTTGCAGGGAAAAAATGCAATTGAGTGGGAGATGTATAAAAAAGGAGACAGGAGGTCAAGAGAAAGGTGCAAGAGGTGAAAAAGTGGGCAAATGAGAGTTGGGGTGAGAGAGTATCATTAAACTTTAGGGAGAATAAAAAGATGTTCTGGAAGGAGGTAAATAAAGTGCGTAAGACAAGGGAGCAAATGGGAACTTCAGTGAAGGGCGCAAATGGGTAGGTGATAACAAGTAGTGGTGATGTGAGAAGGAGATGGAGTGAGTTATTTGAAGGGTTGTTGAATGTGTTTGATGATAGAGTGGCAGATATAGGGTGTTTTGGTCGAGGTGGTGTGCAAAGTGAGAGGGTTAGGGAAAATGATTTGGTAAACAGAGAAGAGGTAGTTACTACCTCTTCTCTGTTTGCAAGAATTTTGGAAAGAGGGGCAAGTATGAAGTCTGTTAGGGATAAGAGAGCTTGGGAAGTGAGTCAGATGTTGTTCGCTGATGATACAGCGCTGGTGGCTGATTCATGTGAGAAACTGCAGAAGCTGGTGACTGAGTTTGGTAAAGTGTGTGAAAAAGAAAGTTAAGAGTAAATGTGAATAAGAGCAAGGTAATTAGGTACAGTAGGGTTGAGGGTCAAGTCAATTGGGAGGTAAGTTTGAATGGAGAAAAACTGGAGTAAGTAAAGTGTTTTAGATATCTAGGAGTGGATCTGGCAGCGGATGGAACCATGGAAGCGGAAGTGGATCATAGGGTGGGGGAGGGGGCGAAAATCCTGGAAGCCTTGAAGAGTGTGTTGAAGTCGAGAACATTATCTCGGAAAGCAAAAATGAGTATGTTTAAAGGAATAGTGGATTGAATCGGGGCATGTGAAGCGTCTGGGGAAAACCATGGAAAGCTGTGTAGGCATATATATTTTGCGTGTGTGGACGTATGTATATACATGTGTATGTTGGTGGATTGGGCCATTTCTTTCGTCTGTTTCCTTGCGCTACCTCGCAAACGCGGGAGACAGAGACAAAGCAAAAATATATATATATATATATATATATATATATATATATATATATATATATATATATATATATATATATATATATATATATATATATATATGTATATATATATATATATATATATATATATTTTTTTTTTTCCAAAAAAAGGAACAGAGAAGGGGGCCAGGTGAAGATATTCCCTCTAAGGCCCAGTCGTCTGTTCTTAACGCTACCTCGCTAATGCGGGAAATGGCGAATAGTGTGAAAGAAAGATATATATATATATATACATGTATATATATATATATATATATATATATATATATATATATATATATATATATATATATATATATATATATATATATATATATATATATATATATATATATATATATATATATATATATATATATATATATTCTTTTCTATTTCTTTCAAACTATTCGCCATTTCCCGCATTAGCGAGGTAGCGAAAAGAACAGAAGACTGGGCCTTTGAGGGAATACCCTCACCTGGCCCAATTCTCTGTTCCATCTCTAGGAAAATTAAAAAAAAAACGAGAGGCGAGGATTTCCAGCCCCCCGCTCCCTCCCCTTTTTGTCGCCTTCTACGAAAGGCAGGGAATACGTGGGAAGTATTCTTTCTCCCCTATCCCCAGGGAATATATATATATATATATATATATATATATATATATATATATATATATATATATATATATATATATATATATATATATATATATATATATATATATATATATATATATATGTATATATACATATAATATTTATATATATATTGGAAAGGATCACAATTTTTGCACTTTCGTGTAATAATCACATCATCAGGGGAGACACAAGAGAGGAATATAACAGTCAGTTGATATACATCGAAGAGACGAAGCTAGGACGCCATTTGGTAAATATGTGATTGTCCAAAACATACAACGAGCGTTCATAAACTTATCATTTTACAAATCTTATCAACAATAAAGTTATCTAATTTGTCCAGACCATCACTAATATTAAGATTATAATTCTTTGTGTATTTAATAATAGAAGATTCAATGATATTTCTCTTGGTGATAGAGTTAGAGTTAACAACTGAGATGGCGTTACTCCAGTCAATACAATGATCATAGTTTTTAACAGGATTAAACAAGGCATTTGATTTTTGTCCCGTTCCTATACTATATTTATGTTGCTTAAGTCTAACAGAAAGATTCTTACCAGTCTGACCAACATAAGGTTTATCACAGTTTCCACAAGGAACTTTATAGATGGAACCAAGAGAATTTTCTGGTGAATTCCTGATTAAGATATTCTTTATTAGTATTATTGTTGCTAAAGTCAACATTTATATTAAAGGATTTAAGCAACATGGGAAGCAAAGTGAAATTATTATTAAAAGGGAGAACTAAAAGATTCTTGGTGTCATGATGTTTGGGCTCAACTCTATAAAATCATTTCATTGCTAACTTAAGGGATTTATCAGTGAAACATCTAGGGTAGATTAACTTAGATCCAATAGAATATATCTTCTCAAACTCATCATCAATAAACTCTGGACTACAAATACGTAATGCCCTTAGGAACATAGAGTGAAATGATGATAATTTAACTCTGTCATGTTGAGATGAGTAATAATGAATATATGAGCAAACATTGATGGGTTTTCTGTATATGCTAAACTTATACTTGTTTCCTTCTCTATGGATCATGCAATCTAAAAATGGTAACATACGATTACTTTCATTTTCTACAATAAATTTGATGGAAGGTACTAAATTGTTAAGTAAGGGGAGAAATATTTATAAATTTTCATTTGTTGGCCAAACACAAAGAACATCATCTACATACCTAAACCAAATTGCATTAGACGGTAAGATAGCCTTTAGTAATTTTGTTTTAAAAAATTCCATATAAAGATTACTTAGTACAGGTGAAAGAGGGTTACCCATTGTCATACCAAATTTTTGAGCATAATATTCTCCATTAAATTGAAATAGAAAGTCTTTTATACACAATTTTATCAGTTTAGTGAAATTAGACTTTGAAACAGGTAATTGAATATCATCCAAGACATCAAATAAATATTCTAAAAGGTCATCAACTGGAACTTTAGTGAAAAGTCAGGATACATCAAAGCTAACTAGTTTGAAATCAAAATTAATGTTGGCATTGTTTAGCTTGTTGACTTAATCTACATTGTTCATGATTTTAGAAATTGATACCTTACCCACTAAAGGGCTTGATAAGGAAACTAACCATTTTGATATTTATATGTGATGGAGCCTACAGAACTCACTATAGGTCTTGTTGGAAAATTTTGTTTATGTGTTTTGATAAGTCCATACATATATGGCAATGAAGGGGACAAAGATGACAAGTTTTTGATAAGAGAAATGTTACCTTTTAACAACTTCATTTCTTTATCGAAGTGAGAATTAACTGCTTCGTGTCTTCGATGTATATCAACTGACTGTTATATTCCTCTCTTGTGTCTCCCCTGATGATGTGATTATTACACGAAAGTGAACTTGGGAACTTTTCGTGTTTCATTTTCCCCGTGGACTCATAGGAATATCTTGATCACGCGCAAAATTGTTATCCTTTCCAACATGGTTTCCACACGGCTCTTCTATAACTTCTCTACAAGCTGTCCTTGACTTTCTCCTTTCGTTACTGCTTTCTCCAAATCGCTAATCAAGGCTCACTAACTGAAGTTACGATTTGAATTCCTTAGGAAATGCCTTGATGAACAAGTGATGCCAAGATCTGTCTTACCTCAACGTTTGTTGCAGCTCTCTGGTCGACCATTTGACCAATTTCAAAATACTATTTTAAAAACAGCGACTGGACCAAGAACACAAACCCATCTTTTGTGGTAAACCTGTCTAATAAACAACTAGATAAAGATTCCTTGTGTGCATTAGGCTATGGTTTAAGTTTTGTATGCTCTAACAGAGAAGCCAGCTGTGTTGATGTCACAAAGTCTTTTTGTAATTTAGAAAAATACAGTAATTTAAGTAATGATGATATTAATATTTGCAAGGGTTTAGTGTATACCAGTTTGTCAAAATCAGTGGAACCTAATTGCCCTAAAAGATTCATAAGAGCTATTAACACCTTAAAAAAAGACAAGGGTATCCATATTACTAAAGCAGATAAGGCCAACACTGTTGTGATTTTAGAAAAAAGTAATTATTTATCTAAAATGAATGATCTAAATGATAACACAACATTTTCTAAACTTAGTAAAAATCCCTTAGAAGCAGTTAGTTCTCACTTCAATAAAGAAATGAAGTTCTTGTTGAAAGGTAACATTTCTCTTATCAAAAACTTGTCATCTTTGTCCCCTTCATTGCCATATATGTATGGACTTATCAAAACACATAAACAAAATTTTCCAGCAAGACCTATAGTGAGTTCAGTAGGCTCCATCACATATAAATTATCAAAATGGTTAGTTTCCTTATTTAGGCCTTTAGTGGGTAAGGTATCAAATTCTAATATCATGAACAATGTAGATTTAGTCAACAAGCTAAACAATATCAATATTAATTTTGATTCAAACTAGTTGGCTTTGATGTATCCTGACTTTTCACTAAAGTTCCAGTTGATAACCTTTTAGAATATCTATTTGATGTCTTGGATGATATTCAACTACCTGTTTCTAAGTCTAATTTAATCGAACTGATAAAATTGTGTATAAAAGACTGTGTATTTCAATTTAATGGAGATTATTATGCTCCAAAATTTCGTATGGCAATGGGTAACCCTCTTTCACCTGTACTAAGTAATCTTGATATGGAATTTTTTGAAACAAAATTACGTGCAATTTGGTTTAGGTATGTAGATGATGTTATTTGGGTTTGGCCAACAAATGAAAATTTACAAATATTTCTCCCCTTACTTAACAATTTAGTACCTTCCATCAAATTTACTGTAGAAAATAAAAGTAATGGTATGTTACCATTTTTAGATTGCATGATCCATAGACAAGGAAACAATTTTAAGTTTAGCATATACAAAAAACCCACCAATGTATGCTCATATATTCATTATTTCTCATCTCAACATGACAGAGTTAAATTATCATCATTTCAATCTATGTTCATAAGGGCATTACGTATTTGCAGTCCAGAGTGTATTGATGATGAGTTTGAGAAGATATATTCTAATGGATCTAAGTTAAAGTACCCTAGATCTTTCACTGATAAATCCCTTAAGTTAGCAAAGAAATATTTTATAGAGTTGAGCCCGAACCTCCCATTGACACCAAGAATCTTTTAGTTCTCCCTTTTAATAATAATCTCACTTTGCTTCCCATGTTGATAAATCCTTTAATGTAAATGTTGACTTTAGCAACAATAATACTATAAAGCAACATAAATATAGTAAAATATACTAAAGCGATTTAAGCAACATAAATATAGTATAAGAACGGGACAAATATCAAATGCCTTGTTTAATCATGTTAAAAACTATGATCATTGTGTTGACTGGAGTAACGCCATCTCAGTTGTTAACTCTAACTCTATTACCAAGAGAAATATCATTGAATCTTCTATTATCAAATAAACAAAGAATTATAATCTTAATATTAGTGATGACCTGTACAAATTAGATAACTTTATTGTTCATAAGATTTGTAAAACGATAAGTTTATGAACGCTCGTTGTATGTTTTGGACAATCACATGTTTACCAAATGGCGTCCTAGCTTAGTCTCTTCGATGTATATCAACTGACTGCTATATTCCTCTCTTGTGTCTCCCATCATGATGTGATTATTACAGGAAAGTGCACTTGGGAACTTTTCGTGTTTCATTTTCCCCGTGGACTCATAGGAATGATTTTTTTTTTCCGCTGTGTCCCGCGTTTGCGAGGTAGCGCAAGGAAACAGACGAAAGAATTGGCCCAACCCACCCCCATACACATGTATATACATACACGTCCACACACTCAAATATACATACCTACACAGCTTTCCATGGTTCATCCCAGACGATTCATATGCCCTGATTCAATCCACTGACAGCACGTCAACCCCGGTATACCACATCGATCCAATTCACTCTATTCCTTGCCCGCCTTTCACCCTCCTGCATGTTCTGGCCCCGATAACACGAAATCTTTTTCTCTCCATCTTTCCACCTCCAATTTGGTCTCCCACTTCTCCTTCCCACCACCTCCGACCCATATATCCTCTTGGTCAATCTTTCCTCACTCATTCTCTCCATGTTCCCAAACCATTTCAAAACACCCTCTTCTGCTCTCTCAACCACGCTCTTTTTATTTCCACACATCTCTCTTACCATTACATTACTTAATCGATCAAACCACCTCTCACCACATATTGTCCTCAAACATCTCATTTCCAGCACATCCATCCTCCTGCGCACAACTCTCTCCATAGCCACACTTCGCAACCATACAACATTGTTGGAACCACTATTCCTTCAAACATACCCATTTTTGCTTTCCGAGATAATGTTCTCAACTTCCACACATTCTTCAAGGCTTCCAAGATTTTCGCCCCCTCCCCCACCCTATGATTCACTTCCGTTTCCATGCTTCCATCCGCTGCCATATCCACTCCCAGGTATCTAAAACACTTTACTTCCTTCAGTTTCTCTCCATTCAAACTTACCTCCCAATTGACTTGACCCTTTACCCTACTGTACCTAATAACCTTGCTCTTATTTACATTTACTCTTAACTTTCTTCTTTCACACACTTTACCAAACTCAGTCACCAGCTTCTGGAGTTTCTCACATGAATCAGCTACCAGCGCTGTATCATCAACGAACAACAACTGACTTAGTTCATAAAGCTCACTCATCTACAAGAGACCTCATTCTTGCCTCTCTTTCCAAAACTCTTGCATTCACCTCCCTAACAACACCATCCATAAACAAATTATATATATATATATATATATATATATATATATATATATATATATATATATATATATATATATATATATATATATATATATATATATATATATATATATATATATATATATATATATATACATATATATGCATATATATGTGTACATTGAGATGTATGGGTATGTATATCTGCGTGTGTGCACGTGTATGTATATACATGTGTATGGGGGTGGGTTGGGCCATTTCTTTCGTCTGTTTCCTTGCGCTACCTCGCAAACGCGGGAGACAGCGACAAAGCAAAATAAAAATAAAAAAATATAAAATATATATATATATATATATATATATATATATATAGGGGCAAGTATGAAGTCTGTTGGGGATGAGAGAGCTTGGGAAGTGAGTCAGTTGTTGTTCGCTGATGATACAGCGCTGGTGGCTGATTCATGTGAGAAACTGCAGAAGCTGGTGACTGAGTTTGGTAAAGTGTGTGGAAGAAGAAAGTTAAGAGTAAATGTGAATAAGAGCAAGGTTATTAGGTACAGTAGGGTTGAGGGTCAAGTCAATTGGGAGGTGAGTTTGAATGGAGAAAAACTGGAGGAAGTGAAGTGTTTTAGATATCTGGGAGTGGATCTGGCAGCGGATGGAACCATGGAAGCGGAAGTGGATCATAGGGTCGGGGAGGGGGCGAAAATTCTGGGGGCCTTGAAGAATGTGTGGAAGTCGAGAACATTATCTCGGAAAGCAAAAATGGGTATGTTTGAAGGAATAGTTGTTCCAACAATGTTGTATGGTTGCGAGGCGTGGGCTATGGATAGAGTTGTGCGCAGGAGGATGGATGTGCTGGAAATGAGATGTTTGAGGACCATGTGTGGTGTGAGGTGGTTTGATCGAGTGAGTAACGTAAGGGTAAGAGAGATGTGTGGAAATAAAAAGAGCGTGGTTGAGAGAGCAGAAGAGGGTGTTTTGAAGTGGTTTGGGCACATGGAGAGGATGAGTGAGGAAAGATTGACCAAAAGGATATATGTGTCGGAGGTGGAGGGAACGAGGAGAAGAGGGAGACCAAATTGGAGATGGAAAGATGGAGTGAAAAAGATTTTGTGTGATCGGGGCCTGAACATGCAGGAGGGTGAAAGGAGGGCAAGGAATAGAGTGAATTGGATCGATGTGGTATACCGGGGTTGACGTGCTGTCAGTGGATTGAATCAAGGCATGTGAAGCGTCTGGGGTAAACCATGGAAAGCTGTGCAGGTATGTATATTTGCGTGTGTGGACGTATGTATATACATGTGTATGGGGGTGGGTTGGGCCATTTCTTTCGACTGTTTCCTTGCGCTACCTCGCAAACGCGGGAGACAGCGACAAAGTATAAAAAAAAAAAAGAAAAAAAAAAAAAATATATATATGAATTGACCCTCAACACTACTGTACCGAATAACCTTGCTCTTATTCACATTTACTTTAAACTTTCTTCTTTCACACACTTTACCAAACTCAGTCACCAGCTTCTGCAGTTTCTCACATGAATCAGCCACCAGCGCTGTATCATCAGCGAAAAACAACTGACTCACTTCCCAAGCTCTCTCGTCCACAAGAGACTTCATTCTTGCCCCTCTATCCAAAACTCTTGCATTCACCTCCCTAACAACCCCATCCATAAACAAATTGGGAGGTAAGTTTGAATGGAGAGAAACTGGAGGAAGTAAAGTGTTTTAGATATCTGGGAGAGGATCTGGCAGTGGATGGAACCAAGGAAGCGGAAGTGAATCATAGGGTGGGGGAGGGGGCGAAATTCCTGGGAGCCTTGAAGAATGTGTGGAAGTCGAGAACATTATCTTGGAAAGCAAAAATGGGTATGTTTGAAGGAATAGTGGCTCCAACAATGTTGTTTGGTTGCGAGGCGTGGGCTATGGATAGAGTTGTGCACAGGAGGGTGGATGTGCTGGAAATGAGATGTTAGAGGACAATGTGTGGTGTGAGCTGGTTTGATCGAGTAAGTAATGTAAGGGTAAGAGATATGTGTGGAAATAAAAAGAGCGTGGTTGAGAGAGCAGAAGAGGGTGTTTTGAAATGGTTTGGGCGCATGGAGAGAATGAGTGAGGAAAGATTGACCAAGAGGATATATGTGTCGGAGGTGGAGGGAACGAGGAGAAGTGGGAGACCAAATTGGAGATGGAAAGATGTAGTGAAAAAAATGTTGAGTGATCGGGGCCTGAACATGCAGGAGTGTGAAAGGCCGGCAAGTAATATAGTGAATTGGATCGATGTGGTATACCGGGGTTGACGTGCTGTCAGTGGATTGAATCAGGACATGTGAAGCGTTTGGGGTAAACCATGGAAAGCTGTGTGGGGCCTGGATGTGGAAAGGGAGCTGTGGTTTCGGGCATTATTGCATGACAGCTAGAGACTGAGTGTGAACGAATGAGGCCTTTGTTGTCTTTTCCTAGCGCTACCCCTCACACATGAGGGGGAGGGGGATGGTATTCCATGTGTGGCGAGGTGGCGATGGGAATGAATAAAGGCAGACAGTGTGAACTGTATGCATGGGTATATATGTATGTGTCTGTGTGTGTATATATATGTGTACATTAAGATGTATATGTATGTATATTTACGTTTGTGGACGTGTGTGTATATACATGTGTATAGGGATGGATTTGGCCATTTCTTTATATATATATATATATATATATATATATATATATATATATATATATATATATATATATATATATATATATATATATATATATATATATGTATATATATTCTAAATGATAAAACAACATATTCTAAACTGAGCAAAAATTCCTTAGAAGCAGTTAATTCTCACTTCGATAAAGAAATGAAGTTGCTGTTGAAAGGTAACATTTCTCTTATCAAAAGTTTGTCATCTTTGTCCAAGTCATTGCCATATATGTATGGACTTATCAAAACACATGAGCAGAATTTTCCAGCAAGACCTATAGTGAATTCAGCAAGCTCCATCACATATAAATTGTCAAAATGGTTAGTTTCTTCATTAAGCCCTTTAGTGGGTAAGGTATCAAATTCCAATAGCATGAACAATGTAGATTTAGTCAACAAGCTAAACAATATCAATGTTAATTTCTATATCAAACTAGTTAGCTTTGATATTTCCTCACTTTTCACTAAAGTTCCAGTTGATGACCTTTTAGAATATTTGTTTGAGGTTTTAGATGATATTCATTTACCTGTTTCAAAGTCTAATTTCATTAAACTGATAAAATTGTGTATAAAAGACTGTGTATTTCAATTTAATGGAGATCATTATACTAAAAAATTTTGTATTGCAATGTGCAACCCTCTTTCACCTGTACTAAGTAATCTTGATATGGAATTTTTTGAAACAAAATTACTAAAGGATCTCCTACCTTCTAATGTAATTTGGATTAGGTATGTAGATGATGTTATTTGTGTTTGGCCAACAAATGAAAATCTACAAATATTTCTCCCCTTACTTAACAATTTAGTACCTTCCATCAAATTTACGGTAGAAAATGAAAATAATGGTATGTTACCAATTTTAGATTGCATAATCCATAGACAAGGAAACAAGTTTAAGTTTAGCATATACAGAAAACCCACCAATGTATGCTCATATATCCATTATTACTCATCTCAACGTAACAGAGATAAATTATCATCATGTCAATCTATGTTCCTTAGGGCATTAAGTATTTGCAGTCCAGAATTTATTGATGATGAGTTTGAGAAGATATATTCTATTGGATCTAAGTTAAAGTACCCTAGATCTTTCATTGATAAATCCCTTAAGTTAGCAAAGAAATCATTTTATAGAGTTGAGCACAAACATACCTTTGACACCAAGAATCTTTTAGTTCTCTCTTTTAACAATAATTTCACTTTGCTTCCCATGTTGCTTAAATCTTTTAATGTAAATATTGCCTTTAGCAAAAATAATACTGTAAAGAATATCTTAATCAGGAATTCAAAGGAAAATTCTCTTTGTTGCATCTATAAAGTTCCTTTTGGAAACTGTGATAAATTTTATGTAGGTCAGACTGGTTAGGATCTTTCTGTTAGACTTAAGCAACATAGATATAGTATAAGAACAGGAAAACAATCAAATACCTTGCTTCATCATGCTAAAACCTATGATCATTGTACTGACTGGAGTAACGCCATCTGTTATTAACTCTAACTCTATTACCAAAAGAAATATCATTGAATCTTCTATTATTGAATACACAAAGAATTATAATATTAATATTGGTGATGGTCTATACAAATTAGATAACTTTATTGTTGATAAGATTTGGAAAATGTTGATAAGATTTGTAAAAAGTCTATAAACGCTCGTTGTATGTTTTAGACAATCACATGTTTACCAAATGGCGTCGTAGCTTCGTCTCTTCGATGTATATCAACTAACTGTTATATTTCTCTCTTGTGTCTCCCTTGATGATGTGATTATTACACGAAAGTGCACTTGGGTACTTTTCGTGTTTCATTTTCCCCGTGGACTCATAGGAATATATATATATATATATATATATATATACATATATATATATATATATATATATATATATATATATATATATATATATATATATATATATATATATATATATATATATATATATATATATATATATATATATATGAATAAGAGCAAGGTTATTAGGTACAGTAGGGTTGAGGGTCAAGTCAATTGGGAGGTGAGTTTGAATGGAGAAAAACTGGAGGAAGTGAAGTGTTTTAGATATCTGGGAGTGGATCTGTCAGCGGATGGAACCATGGAAGCGGAAGTGAATCATAGGGTGGGGGAGGGGGCGAAATTCCTGGGAGCCTTGAAGAATGTGTGGAAGTCGAGAACATTATCTTGGAAAGCAAAAATGGGTATGTTTGAAGGAATAGTGGCTCCAACAATGTTGTTTGGTTGCGAGGCGTGGGCTATGGATAGAGTTGTGCGCAGGAGGATGGATGTGCTGGAAATGAGATGTTAGAGGACAATGTGTGGTGTGAGGTGGTTTGATCGAGTAAGTAACGTAAGGGTAAGAGAGATGTGTGGAAATAAAAAGAGCGTGGTTGAGAGAGCAGAAGAGGGTGTTTTGAAATGGTTTGGGCGCATGGAGAGAATGAGTGAGGAAAGATTGACCAAGAGGATATATGTGTCGGAGGTGGAGGGAACGAGGAGAAGTGGGAGACCAAATTGGAGATGGAAAGATGTAGTGAAAAAAATGTTGAGTGATCGGGGCCTGAACATGCAGGAGTGTGAAAGGCCGGCAAGTAATATAGTGAATTGGATCGATGTGGTATACCGGGGTTGACGTGCTGTCAGTGGATTGAATCAGGACATGTGAAGCGTTTGGGGTAAACCATGGAAAGCTGTGTGGGGCCTGGATGTGGAAAGGGAGCTGTGGTTTCGGGCATTATTGCATGACAGCTAGAGACTGAGTGTGAACGAATGAGGCCTTTGTTGTCTTTTCCTAGCGCTACCCCTCACACATGAGGGGGAGGGGGATGGTATTCCATGTGTGGCGAGGTGGCGATGGGAATGAATAAAGGCAGACAGTGTGAACTGTATGCATGGGTATATATGTATGTGTCTGTGTGTGTATATATATGTGTACATTAAGATGTATATGTATGTATATTTACGTTTGTGGACGTGTGTGTATATACATGTGTATAGGGATGGATTTGGCCATTTCTTTATATATATATATATATATATATATATATATATATATATATATATATATATATATATATATATATATGTATATATATTCTAAATGATAAAACAACATATTCTAAACTGAGCAAAAATTCCTTAGAAGCAGTTAATTCTCACTTCGATAAAGAAATGAAGTTGCTGTTGAAAGGTAACATTTCTCTTATCAAAAGTTTGTCATCTTTGTCCAAGTCATTGCAATATATGTATGGACTTATCAAAACACATGAGCAGAATTTTCCAGCAAGACCTATAGTGAATTCAGCAAGCTCCATCACATATAAATTGTCAAAATGGTTAGTTTCTTCATTAAGCCCTTTAGTGGGTAAGGTATCAAATTCCAATAGCATGAACAATGTAGATTTAGTCAACAAGCTAAACAATATCAATGTTAATTTCTATATCAAACTAGTTAGCTTTGATATTTCCTCACTTTTCACTAAAGTTCCAGTTGATGACCTTTTAGAATATTTGTTTGAGGTTTTAGATGATATTCATTTACCTGTTTCAAAGTCTAATTTCATTAAACTGATAAAATTGTGTATAAAAGACTGTGTATTTCAATTTAATGGAGATCATTATACTAAAAAATTTTGTATTGCAATGTGCAACCCTCTTTCACCTGTACTAAGTAATCTTGATATGGAATTTTTTGAAACAAAATTACTAAAGGATCTCCTACCTTCTAATGTAATTTGGATTAGGTATGTAGATGATGTTATTTGTGTTTGGCCAACAAATGAAAATCTACAAATATTTCTCCCCTTACTTAACAATTTAGTACCTTCCATCAAATTTACGGTAGAAAATGAAAATAATGGTATGTTACCAATTTTAGATTGCATAATCCATAGACAAGGAAACAAGTTTAAGTTTAGCATATACAGAAAACCCACCAATGTATGCTCATATATCCATTATTACTCATCTCAACGTAACAGAGATAAATTATCATCATGTCAATCTATGTTCCTTAGGGCATTAAGTATTTGCAGTCCAGAATTTATTGATGATGAGTTTGAGAAGATATATTCTATTGGATCTAAGTTAAAGTACCCTAGATCTTTCATTGATAAATCCCTTAAGTTAGCAAAGAAATCATTTTATAGAGTTGAGCACAAACATACCTTTGACACCAAGAATCTTTTAGTTCTCTCTTTTAACAATAATTTCACTTTGCTTCCCATGTTGCTTAAATCTTTTAATGTAAATATTGCCTTTAGCAAAAATAATACTGTAAAGAATATCTTAATCAGGAATTCAAAGGAAAATTCTCTTTGTTGCATCTATAAAGTTCCTTTTGGAAACTGTGATAAATTTTATGTAGGTCAGACTGGTTAGGATCTTTCTGTTAGACTTAAGCAACATAGATATAGTATAAGAACAGGAAAACAATCAAATACCTTGCTTCATCATGCTAAAACCTATGATCATTGTACTGACTGGAGTAACGCCATCTGTTATTAACTCTAACTCTATTACCAAAAGAAATATCATTGAATCTTCTATTATTGAATACACAAAGAATTATAATATTAATATTGGTGATGGTCTATACAAATTAGATAACTTTATTGTTGATAAGATTTGGAAAATGTTGATAAGATTTGTAAAAAGTCTATAAACGCTCGTTGTATGTTTTAGACAATCACATGTTTACCAAATGGCGTCGTAGCTTCGTCTCTTCGATGTATATCAACTAACTGTTATATTTCTCTCTTGTGTCTCCCTTGATGATGTGATTATTACACGAAAGTGCACTTGGGTACTTTTCGTGTTTCATTTTCCCCGTGGACTCATAGGAATATATATATATATATATATATATATACATATATATATATATATATATATATATATATATATATATATATATATATATATATATATATATATATATATATATATATATATATATATATATGAATAAGAGCAAGGTTATTAGGTACAGTAGGGTTGAGGGTCAAGTCAATTGGGAGGTGAGTTTGAATGGAGAAAAACTGGAGGAAGTGAAGTGTTTTAGATATCTGGGAGTGGATCTGTCAGCGGATGGAACCATGGAAGCGGAAGTGGATCATAGGGTGGGGGAGGGGGCGAAAATTTTGGGAGCCTTGAAAAATGTGTGGAAGTCGAGAACATTATCTCGGAAAGCAAAAATGGGTATGTTTGAAGGAATAGTGGTTCCAACAATGTTGTATGGTTGCGAGGCGTGGGCTATGGATAGAGTTGTGCGCAGGAGGATGGATGTGCTGGAAATGAGATGTTTGAGGACAATGTGTGGTGTGAGGTGGTTTGATCGAGTAAGTAACGTAAGGGTAAGAGAGATGTGTGGAAATAAAAGGAGCGTGGTTGAGAGAGCAGAAGAGGGTGTTTTGAAATGGTTTGGGCACATGGAGAGAATGAGTGAGGAAAGATTGACCAAGAGGATATATGTGTCGGAGGTGGAGGGAACGAGGAGAAGAGGGAGACCAAATTGGAGGTGGAAAGATGGCGTGAAAAAGATTTTGTGTGATCGGGCCTGAACATGCAGGAGGGTGAAAGGAGGGCAAGGAATAGAGTGAATTGGAGCGATGTGGTATACCGGGGTTGACGTGCTGTCAGTGGATTGAATCAAGGCATGTGAAGCGTCTGGGGTAAACCATGGAAAGCTGTGTAGGTATGTATATTTGCGTGTGTGGACGTGTGTATGTACATGTGTATGGGGGGGGGGGTTGGGCCATTTCTTTCGTCTGTTTCCTTGCGCTACCTCGCAAACGCGGGAGACAGCGACAAAGTAAAAAAAAAAAAAAAAAAAAAAAAAAAAAAAATATATATATATATATATATATATATATATATATATATATATATATATATATATATATATGTTCTTCCGCCCACCAGTGACGCTACTACGTTTGTGAATCAAGAACCCTTGCAACACAAACCTCGCCAGGTGGTAGAGTGACCCGCAGTGTATCGAGACAGACTTCCCCAGAACTTTTTTAAAGGGGAAGTAAATGTTTATAGTTGTGTTACTGGAGTGATAGTTTTTCATGCATGGTGCTCTGACAAGAAAATAGTGAAATTGGAAAAAAATGTAGCTTAGTCATTGAAGCTTATTCTTTCATTGAAATGTTAACACAGGGAGTTTTTTTTTTTAAAAGTGATAGAGATGGAAAGCGAAAAGGTGTTTTTCATAAATGTACTGGAAAAGTTGAGGTCCAGATAAGTTTTTGGTCTGTCAAGGCTTTATTATGGCGGATGACCAACTACCTACCCTCATGTATCCAAGATATGTTTGTACTTTGTGTAATGAAGACAATTGAGAAATATCATAAGCCAATATTCCTGTTTCATGATAAGAGAAGTGGACCAGGCAGTATGATACATTGGTTAATTGATGAAAACAACTATTGACGTTTGTGTAAATAAATTATACACATCCCTTTTCCATAGCCAAAGGTTGAACCATTATGTGACATACATTTTTCATTTCATTTCAAGCTAGAAGTTTCAGTTTTCTAATTATTTCTTCCATTTTTCATATGCATATATGTATATATATATATATATATATATATATATATATATATATATATATATATATATATATATATATATATATATATATATATATATATATATATATATATATATATATATTTTTTTTTATACTTTGTCGCTGTCTCCCGCGTTTGCGAGG
This sequence comes from Panulirus ornatus, assembly GCF_036320965.1. Taxonomy (NCBI): domain Eukaryota; kingdom Metazoa; phylum Arthropoda; class Malacostraca; order Decapoda; family Palinuridae; genus Panulirus; species Panulirus ornatus. Next base: position 30,463,481 of record NC_092237.1, read on the forward strand.
TAGCGCAAGGAAACAGACGAAAGAAATGGCCCAACCCCCCCCCCCATACACATGTATATACATACGTCCACACACGCAAATATACATGCCTACACAGCTTTCCATGGTTTACCCCAGACGCTTCACATGCCTTGATTCAATCCACTGACAGCACGTCAACCCCGGTATACCACATCGCTCCAATTCACTCTATTCCTTGCCCTCCTTTCACCCTCCTGCATGTTCAGGCCCCGATCACACAAAATCTTTTTCACTCCATCTTTCCACCTCCAATTTGGTCTCCCTCTTCTCCTTGCTCCCTCCACCTCCGACACATATATCCTCTTGGTCAATCTTTCCTCACTCATCCTCTCCATGTGCCCAAACCACTTCAAAACACCCTCTTCTGCTCTCTCAACCACGCTCTTTTTATTTCCACACATCTCTCTTACCCTTACGTTACTCACTCGATCAAACCACCTCACACCACACATTGTCCTCAAACATCTCATTTCCAGCACATCCATCCTCCTGCGCACAACTCTATCCATAGCCCACGCCTCGCAACCATACAACATTGTTGGAACAACTATTCCTTCAAACATACCCATTTTTGCTTTCCGAGATAATGTTCTCGACTTCCACACATTCTTCAAGGCCCCCAGAATTTTCGCCCCCTCCCCCACCCTATGATCCACTTCCGCTTCCATGGTTCCATCCGCTGCCAGATTCACTCCCAGATATCTAAAAAACTTCACTTCCTGGAGTTTTTCTCCATTCAAACTCACCTCCCAATTGACTTGAGCCTCAACCCTACTGTACCTAATAACCTTGCTCTTATTCACATTTACTCTTAAATTTCTTCTTCCACACACTTTACCAAACTCAGTCACCAGCTTCTGCAGTTTCTCACATGAATCAGCCACCAGCGCTGTATCATCAGCGAACAACAACTGACTCACTTCCCAAGCTCTCTCATCCCCAACAGACTTCATACTTGCCCCTCTTTCCAAAACTCTTGCATTTACCTCCCTACCGCAAACCTACATTCACTGAGAACCAATCACTTTCCTCTCTTCCTACACGTACACATGCCTTACATCCTCGATAAAAACTTTTCACTGCTTCTAACAACTTTCCTCCCACACCATATATTCTTAATACCTTCCACAGAGCATCTCTATCAACTCTATCATATGCCTTCTCCAGATCCATAATTGCTACATACAAATCCATTTGCTTTTCTAAGTATTTCTCACATACATTCTTCAAAGCAAACACCTGATCCACACATCCTCTACCACTTCTGAAACCACACTGCTCTTCCCCAATCTGATGCTCTGTACATGCCTTCACCCTCTCAATCAATACCCTCCCATATAATTTACCAGGAATACTCAACAAACTTATACCTCTGTAATTTGAGCAGCACTCACTCTTATCCCCTTTGCCTTTGTGCAATGGCACTATACACGCATTTCGCCAATCCTCAGGCACCTCACCATGAGTCATACATATATTAAATAACCTTACCAACCAGTCAACAATCAGTCACCCCCTTTTTTAATAAATTCCACTGCAATACCATCCAAACCTGCTGCCTTGCCGATTTCATCTTCCGCACAGCTTTCACTACCTCTTCTCTGTTTACCAAATAATTTTCCCTAACCCTCTCACTTTGCACACCACCTCGACCAAAACACCCTATATCTGCCACTCTATCATCAAACACATTCAACAAACCTTCAAAATACTCACTCCATCTCCTTCTCACATCACCACTACTTGTTATCACCTCCCCATTTGCGCCCTTCACTGAAGTTCCGATTTGCTCCCTTGTCTTACGCACTTTATTTACCTCCTTCCAGAACATCTTTTTATTCTCCCTAAAATTTAATGATACTCTCTCACCCCAACTCTCATTTGCCCTTTTTTTCACCTCTTGCACCTTTCTCTTGACCTCCTGTCACTTTCTTTTATACATCTCCCACTCAATTGCATTTTTTCACTGCAAAAATCGTCCAAATGCCTCTTTCTTCTCTTTCACCAATACTCTTACTTCTTCATCCCACCACTCACTACCCTTTCTAATCAACCCACCTCCCACTCTTCTCATGCCACAAGCATCTTTTGCGCAATCCATTACTGATTCCCTAAATACATCCCATTCCTCCCCCACTCCCCTTGCTTCCATTGTTCTCACTTTTTTCCATTCTGTACTCAGTCTCTCCTGGTACTTCCTCACACAGGTCTCCTTCTCAAGCTCATTTACTCTCACCACCCTCTTCACCCCAACATTCACTCTTATTTTCTGAAAACCCATACAAATCTTCACCTTAGCCTCCACAAGATAATGATCAGACATCGCTCCAGTTGCACCTCTCAGCACATTAACATCAAAAAGTCTCTCTTTCGCACGCCTGTCAATTAACACGTAATACAATAACGCTCTCTGGCCATCTCTCCTACTTACATACGTATACTTATGTATATCTCGCTTTTTAAACCAGGTATTCCCAATCATCTGTCCTTTTTCAGCACATAAATCTACAAGCTCTTCACCATTTCCATTTACAACACTGAACACCCCATGTATACCAATTATTCCCTCAACTGCCACATTACTCACCTTTGCATTCAAATCACCCATCACTATAACCCGGTCTCGTGCATCAAAACCACTAACACACTCATTCAGCTGGTCCCAAAACACTTGCCTCTCTTGATCTTTCTTCTCATGCCCAGGTGCATATGCACCAATAATCACCCACCTCTCTCCATCAACTTTCAGTTTTACCCATATATATATATATATATATATATATGTATATATATATATATATATATATATATATATATATATATATATATATATATATATTTTTTTTTTTTTTTCTTTTTGCTTTGTCGCTGTCTCCCGCGTTTGCGAGGTAGCGCAAGGAAACAGACGAATAAATGGCCCAATACACCCCCATACACAGGTATATACATACATCCACACACGCAAAATATATATACCTACACAGCTTTCCATTGTTTGCCCTAGACGCTTCAAATGCCCTGATTCAATCCACTGACAGCACGTCAACCCCGGTATACCACATCGATGCAATTCACTCAATTCCTTGCCATCCTTTCACCCTCCTGCATGTTCAGGCCCCGATCACACAAAATCTTTTTCACTCCATCTTTCCACCTCCAATTTCGTCTCCCACTTCTCCTCGTTCCCTCCACCTCCGACACATATATCCTCTTGGTCAACCTTTCCTCACTCATTCTCTCCAGGTGCCCAAACCATTTCAAACCACACTCATCTGCTCTCTCAAACACACTCTTTTCATTTCCACACATCTCTCTTACCCTTACGTTACTTACTCGATCAAACCACCTCATATCACAGATTGTCCTCAAACATCTCATTTCCAGCACATCCACCCTCCTGTGCACAAATCTATCCATAGCCCACGCCTCGCAACCATACTACATTGTTGGAAACACTATTCCTTCAGACATACCCATTTTTGCTTTCCGAGATAATGTTCTCGACTTCCACACATTCTTGAAGGCTCCCAGAATTTTCGCCCCCTCCCCCACCCTATGATCCACTTCCGCTTCCATGGTTCCATCCGCTGCCCGATCCACTCCCCTATATATAAAACACTTTACTTCCTCCAGTTTTTCTCCATTCAAACTTACCTCCCAATTGACTTGACCCTCAACACTACTGTACCTAATAACCTTGCTCTTATTCACATTTACTCTTAACTTTCTTCTTTGACACACTTTACCAAACTCAGTCACCAGCTTCTGCAGTTTCTCACATAAATCAGCCACCAGTGCTGTATCATCAACGAACAACAACTGACTCACTTCCCAAGCTCTCTCATCCCCAACAGACTTCATACTTGCACCTTTTTCCAAAACTCTTGCATTCACCTCCCTAACAACCCCATCCATAAACAAATTAAACAACCATGGAGATATTACACAACCCTGCGGCAAACCTACATTCACTAAGAACCAATCCTTTCCTCTCTTACTACACGTACATATGCCTTACATCCTCGATAAAAACTTTTCACTGCTTCTAACAACTTGCCTCCCACACCATATATTCTTAATACCTTATACAGAGCATCTCTATCAACTCTATCACATGCCTTCTCCAGATCCATAAATGCTACGTACAAATCCATTGTGTGTATGTGTATATGTGTGTATATATGCGTATGTATATATATATATATATATATATATATATATATATATATATATATATATATATATATATATATATATATATATATATATATATATATATATATTTTTTTTTTGCTTTGTCGCTATCTGCCGCGTTTGCGAGGTTGCGCAAGGAAACAGACGAAAGTAATGGCACAACTCACACTCATACACATGTATATACATACGTCCACACACGCAAATATACATACCTACACAGCTTTCCATGGTTTACCCCAGACGCTTCACATGCCCTGATTCAATCCACTGACAGCAGGTTAACCCCGCTATACCACATCGATCCAATTCACTCTATTCCTTGCCCTCCCTTCACCCTCCTGCATGTTCAGGCCCCGATCACACAAAGTCTTTTTCACTTCATCTTTCCTCCTCCAATTTGGTCTCCCACTTCTCCTCGTTCCCTCCACCTCCGACACATATATCCTCTTGGTCAACCTTTCCTCACTCATTCTCTCCATGTGCCCAAACAATTTCAAAACACTCTCTTCTGCTCTCTCAACCACGCTCTTTTTATTTCAACACATCTCTCTTACCCTTACGTTACTTACTCGATCAAACCACCTCACAACACACGTTGTCCTCAAACATCTCATTTCCAGCACATCCATCATCCTGCGCACAACTCTATCCATAGCCCACGCCTCGCAACCATACAACATTGTTGGAACCACTATTCCTTCAAACATACCCTTTTTGCTTTCCGAGATAATTTTCTCGACTTCCACACATTCTTCAAGGCTCAGAGGATTTTCGCCCCCTCCCCCACCCTATGATCCACTTCCGCTTCCATGGTTCCATCCGTTGACAGATCCACTCCCAGATATCTAAAAGACTTTACTTACTTCAGTTTTTCTCCTTTCAAACTTACCTCCCAATTGACTTGACCCTCAACCCTACTGCACCTAATAACCTTACTCTTATTCACATTTACTCTTAACTTGCCCCTCTTTGCAAAACTCTTGCATTTACCTCCCTAACAACCCCATCGATAAACAAATTAAACAACCCTGGAGACATCACACACCCCTTCCGCAAACCTACATTCACTGAGAACCAATCACTTTCCTCTCTTCCTACACGTACAGATGCCATACATCCTCGATAAAAACTTTTCACTGCTTCTAACAACTTGTATTCATAACTTTCTAAAACGGAAAACAGAAGAAGGAGTCACGCGGGGAGTGCTCATCCTCCTCGAAGGCTCATACTGGGGTGTCTAAATGTGTGTGGATGTAACCAAAATGTGAAGATAGGTATTATGTTTGAGGAAAGGAACCTGGATGTTTTGGCTCTGAGTGAAACGAAGCTCAACGGTAAAGGGGAAGAGTGGTTTGGGAATGTCTTGGGAGTAAAGTCAGGGGTTAGTGAGAGGACAAGAGCAAAGAAGGAGTAGCACTGCTCCTGAAACAGGAGTTGTGGGAGTATGTGATAGAATGTAAGAAAGTAAATTCTCGAATAATATGGGTAAAAGTGAAAGTTGATGGAGAGAGATGGGTGATTATTGGTGCATATGCACATGGTCATGAGAAGAAAGATCATGAGAGGCAAATGTTTTGGGAGCTGCTGAATGAGTGTGTTAGTGGTTTTGATGCACGAGACCGTGTTATAGTGATGGGTGATTTGAATGCAAAGGTGAGTAAAGTGTCAGTTGAGGGAATAATTGGTATACATGGGGTGTTCAGTGTTGTAAATGGAAATGGTGAAGAGCTTGTTGATTTATGTGCTGAAAAAGGACTGGTGATTGGGAATACCTTGTTTGAAAAGTGAGATATACATAAGTATACGTATGTAAGTAGGAGAGATGGCCAGAGAGCGTAATTGGATTACGTGTTAATTGACAGGCGCGCGAAAGAGAGACTTTTGGATGTTAATGAGCTGAGAGGTGCAACTGTAGGGATGTCTGATCATTATCTTGTGGAGGCTAATCTGAAGATTTGTATGGGTTTTCAGAAAAGAAGAGTGAATGTTGGGATGAAGAGGGTGGTGAGAGTAAGTGAGCTTGGGAAGGAGACTTGTGTGAGGAAGTACCATGAGAGACTGAGTAAAGAATGGAAAAAGGTGAGAACAATGGAAGGAAGGGGAGTGGGGGAGGAATGGGATGTATTTATGGAATCAGTGATGGATTGCCCAAAAGATGCTTGAGGCTGAGAAGAGTGGGAGGTGGGTTGATTAGAAAGGGTAGTGAATAGTGGGATGAAGAAGTAAGATCATTAGTGAAAGAGAAGAAAGAGGCATTTGGACGATTTTTGCAGGGAAAAAATGCAAATGAGTGGGAGATGTATAAAAGAAAGAGACAGGAGGTCAAGAGAAAGGTTCAAGAGGTGAAAAAGAGGGCAAATGAGAGTTGGGGTGAGCAAGTATCATTAAATTTTAGGGAGAATAAAAAGATGTTCTGGAAGGAGGTAAATAAATTGCGTAAGACAAGGGAGCAAATGGGAAATTCAGTGAAGGGCCCAAATGGGGAGGTGATAACAAGTAGTGGTGATGTGAGAAGGAGATGGAGTGAGTATTTTGAAGGTTTGTTGAATGTGTTTGATGATAGAGTGGAAGATATAGGGTGTTTTGGTCGAGGTGGTGTGCAAAATGAGAGGGTTAGGGAAAATGATTTGGTAAACAGAGAAGAGGTAGTAAAACCTTTGCGAAAGATGAAAGCCGGCAAGGCAGCAGGTTTGGATGGTATTGCAGTGGAATTTATTAAAAGAGGGGTAACTGTATTGTTGACTGGTTGGTAAGGTTGTGGCGAGGTGGCGATGGGAATGAATAGGGGTAGACAGTGTGAATTGTGTGCATGGGTATATATATATGTGTCTGTGTGTGCATATATATGTGTACATTGAGATGTATAGGTATGTATATTTGCGTGTGTGGGCTTGTGTGTGTGTACATTGTGTATGTGGGTGGGTTGTGCCATTTCTTTCGTCTTTTTCCTTGCGCTACCAAGCAAACGCGGGAGACAGCGACAAGGCAAAATGAATATAAATAAATAAATATATGTATATATATATATACATATATATATATATATATATATATATATATATATATATATATATATATATATATATATATATATATATATATATCCCTGGGGATAGGGGATTAAGAATACTTCCCACGTATTCCCTGCGTGTCGTAGAAAGCGACTAAAAGGGGAGGGAGCGGGCGGCTGGAAATCCTCCCCTCTATATATATATATATATATATATATATATATATATATATATATATATATATATATATATATATATATATATATATATATATATATATATACATATATATATATATATATATATATATATATATATATATATATATATATATATATATATATATATATTTTCTTTCTTTCTTTCATACTATTCGCCATTTCCCGCATTAGCGAGGTAGCGTTAAGAACAGAGGACTGGGCCTTTTAGGGAATATCCTCACCAGGCCCCCTTCTCTGTTCCTTCTTTTGGAAAAAAAAAAAAAAAAAAAAAAAAAAATTGAGAGGGGATATATATATATATATATATATATATATATATATATATATATATATATATATATATATATATATATATATATATATATATATATATATATATATATATATATGTATATATATATATATATATATATATATATATATATATATAGAAAGCGACTAGAGGGGACGGGAACGGGGGGCCAGAAATTCTCCCCTCCTAGTATCTTTTTTAAGTTTCTAAAATGGGAAACAGAAAAAGGAGTCACGCGGGGAGTGCTCATCCTCCTCGAAGGCTCAGACTGGGGTGTCTAAATGTGTGTGGATGTAACCAAGATGTGAAAAAAGGAGAGATAGGTAGTATGTTTGAGGAAAGGAACCTGGAAGTTTTGGCTCTGAGTGAAACGAAGCTCAAGGGTAAAGGGGAAGAGTGGTTTGGGAATGTCTTGGGAGTAAAGTCAGGGGTTAGTGAGAGGACAAGAGCAAGGGAAGGAGTAGCACTACTCCTGAAACAGGAGTTGTGGGAGTATGTGATAGAATGTAAGAAAGTAAATTCTCGATTAATATGCGTAAAACTGAAAGTTGATGGAGAGAGATGTGTGACTATTGGTGCATATGCACCTGGGCATGAGAAGAAAGATCATGAGATGCAAGTGTTTTGGGAGCAGCTGAATGAGTGTGTTAGTGGTTTTGATGCACTAGACCGGGTTATAGTGATGGGTGATTTGAATGCTAAGGTGAGTAATGTGGCAGTTGAGGGAATAATTTGTATATATGGGGTGTTCAGTGTTGTAAATGGAAATGGTGAAGAGCTTGTAGATTTATGTGCTGAAGAAGGACTGGTGATTGAAAACACCTTGTTTAAAAAGCTAGATATACATAAGTATACGTATGTAAGTAGGAGAGATGGCTAGAGAGCGTAATTGGATTACGTGTTAATTGACAGGCGCGCGAAAGAGAGACTTTTGGATGTTAATGTGCTAAGAGGGGCAACTGGAGGGATGTCTGATCATTATCTTGTGGAGGCTAAGGTCAAGATTTGTATGGGTTTTCAGAAAATAAGAGTGAATGTTCGGATGAAGAGGGTGGTGAGAGTAAGTGAGCTTGGGAAGGAGACTTGTGTGGGGAAGTACCAGGAGAAACTAAGTACAGAATGGAAAAAGGTGAGAACAATGGAAGTCAGGGGAGTGGGGGAGGAATGGGATGTATTTAGGGAATCAGTGATGGATTACGCAAAAGATGCTTGTGGCATGAAAAGAGTGGGAGGTGGGTTGATTAGAAAGGGTAGTGAGTGGTGGGATGAATAAGTAAGATTATTAGTGAAAGAGAAGAGAGAGGCATTTGGACGATTTTTGCAGGGAAAAAATGAAATTGAGTGGGAGATGTATAAAAGAAAGAGATAGGAGGTCAAGAGAAAGGTGCAAGAGGTGAAAAAGAGGGTAAATGAGAGTTGGGATGAGAGAGTATCATTAAATTTTAGGGAGAATAAAAAGATGTTCGGGAAGGAGGTAAATAAAGTGCGTATGACAAGGGAGCAAATGGGAACTTCAGTGAAGGGCCCAAATGGGGAGGTGATAACAAGTAGTGGTGATGTGAGAAGGAGATGGAGTGAGTATTTTGAAGGTTTGTTGAATGTGTTTGATTATAGAGTGGCAGATATAGGGTGTTTTGGTCGAGGTGGTGCAAAGTGAGAGGTTTAGGGAAAGTGAGTTGGTAAACAGAGAAAAGGTGGTAAAAGCTTTGCGGAAGATGAAAGCCGGCAATGCCGCAGGTTTGGATGGTATTGCAGTGGAATCTATTAAAAAAGGGGTGACTGTATTATTGACTGGTTGGTAAGGTTATTTAATGTATGTATGACTCATGGTGAGGTGCCTGAGGATTGGCGGAATGCGTGCATAGTGCCATTGTACAAAGGCAAAGGGGATAAGAGTGAGTGCTCAAATTACAGAGGTATAAGTTTGTTGAGTATTCCTGGTAAATTATATGGGAGGGTATTGATTGAGAGGGTGAAGGCATGTACAGAGCATCAGATTGGGGAAGAGCAGTGTGGTTTCAGAAGTGGGAGAGGATGTGTGGATCAGGTGTTTGCTATGAAGAATGTATGTGAGAAATACTTAGAAAAGCAAATGAATTTGTATGTAGTATTTATGGATCTGGAGAAGGCCTATGATAGAGTTGATAGAGATGCTCTGTGGAAGGTATTAAGAATATATGGTGTGGGAGGCAAGTTGTTAGAAGCAGTGAAAAGTTTTTATCGAGGATGTAAGGCATGTGTACGTGTAGGAGGAGAGGAAAGTGATTGGTTCTCAGTGAATGTAGGTTTGCGGCAGGGGTGTGTGATGTCTCCATGGTTGTCTAATTTGTTTATGGATGGGGTTGTTAGGGAGGTGAATGCAAGAGTTTTGGAAAGAGGGGCAGGTATGAGGTCTGTTGTGGATGAGAGAGCTTGGGAGTGAGTCAGTTGTTGTTCGCTGATGATACAGCGCTGGTGGCTGATTCATGTGAGAAACTGCAGAAGCTGGTGACTGAGTTTGGTAAAGTGTGTGGAAGAAGAAAGTTAAGAGTAAATGTGAATAAGAGCAAGGTTATTAGGTACAGTAGGGTTGAGGGTCAAGTCAATTGGAAGGTAAGTTTGAAAGGAGAAAAACTGGAAATTATATGTGTGGGTATTGATTGAGAGGGTGAAGGCATGTACAAAGCATCAGATTGGGGAAGCGCAGTGTGGTTTCAGAAGCTGTAGAGGATGTGTGGATCAGATGTTTGCTTCGAAGAATGTATGTGAGAAATAAGTTACTTAGAAAAGGAAATGGATTTGTATATAGCATTTATGGATCTGGATAAGGCGTATGATAGAGTTGATAGAGATGCTCTGTGGAAGGTATTATGAATATATGGTGTGGGAGTCAAGTTGTTAGAAGCAGTGAAAAGATTCTATCGACGATGTAAGGCATGTGTACGAATAGGATGAGATGAAAGTGATTGGCTCTCAGTAGATTTCGGTTTGTGGCAAGGGTGCGTGATGTCTCCATAGTTGTCTAATTTTTTTGGATGGGGTTCTTAAGAGGTGACTGGGAGAATTTCGGAGAAAGGGGCGAGTATGCAGTCTGTTTTGGATGAGAGAGCTTGGGAAGTGAGTCAGTTGTTGGTCGCTGATGATACAGCGCGTGTGAGAAACTGCAGAAGCTTGTGACTGAGTTTGATAAAGTGTGTGAAAGAAGA
>NC_092237.1:30479407-30484815 GCF_036320965.1 Panulirus ornatus
CTCACTTACTCTCACCACCTTCTTCACCCCAACATTCACTCCTCTTTTCTGAAAACCCATACTAATATATATATATATATATATATATATGTTTATATATATATATATATATATATATATATATATATATATATATATATATATATATATATATATATATATATATATATGTATGTATATATATATGTATATATATATATATATATATATATATATATATATATATATATATATATATATATATATATATATATATATATATATATATATATATATATATATATATATACATATATATATATATATATATATATATATATATATATATATATATATATATATATATATATATATATATATGTATATATATATATATATATATATATATATATATATATATATATATATATATATATATATATATATATATATATATATATATATATATATATATATTTCTTTTATTTCGTTCATACTATTTACCATTTCCCACTGTCCACAGTTTATTTAGTAGATCCAAAATGCGATGCATCACATAATGGATAACAACTTGGATAAACCACTGTGGACTGGCAAGCAAAGGGCAAATGTTCTTCAGATCTGAATGGTGGCCATGTGTGTAGATGGTTAGTTAAGACAAGACAATATAATGATCGAATTGAATAATATAGAGTATAGCTCTACTGGGCCATAGAGCGTTATTGGATTACGTGTTAATTGACAGGCGCGCGAAAGAGAGACTTTTGGATGTTAATGTGCTGAGAGGTGCAACTGGAGGGATGTCTGATCATTATCTTGTGGAGGCTAAGGTGAAGATTTGTATGGGTTTTCAGAAAAGAGGAGTAAATGTTGGGGTGAAGAGGGTGGTGAGAGTAAGTGAGCTTGGGAAGGAGACTTGTGTGAGGAAGTACCATAAGAGACTGAGTACAGAATGGAAAAAGGTGAGAACAATGGAAGTAAGGGGAGTGGGGGAGGAATGGGATGTATTTAGGGAATCAGTGATGGATTGAGCAAAAGATGTTTGTGGCATGAGAAGAGTGGGAGGTGGGTTGATTAGTAAGGGTAGTGAGTGGTGGGATGAAGAAGTAAGAGTATTAGTGAAAGAGAAGAGAGAGGCATTTGGACGATTTTTGCAGGGAAAAAATGAAATTGAGTGGGAGATGTATAAAAGAAAGAGACAGGAGATCAAGAGAAAGGTGCAAGAGGTGAAAAAAAGGGCAAATGAGAGTTGGGATGAGAGAGTATCATTAAATTTTAGGGAGAATAAAAAGATGTTCTGGAAGGAGGTAAATAAAGTGCGTAAGACAAGGGAGCAAATGGGAACTTCAGTGAAGGGCGCAAATGGGGAGGTGATAACAAGTAGTGGTGATGTGAGAAGGAGATGGAGTGAGTATTTTGAAGGTTTGTTGAATGTGTTTGATGATAAAGTGGCAGATATAGGGTGTTTTGGTCGAGGTGGTGTGCAAAGTGAGAGGGTTAGGGAAAATGATTTGGTAAACAGAGAAGAAGTAGTAAAAGCTTTGCCGAAGATGACAGCCGGCAAGGCAGCAGGTTTGGATGGTATTGCAGTGGAATTTATTAAAAAAGGGGGTGACTGTATTGTTGTCTGGTTGGTAAGGTTATCTAATGTATGTATGACTCATGGTGAGGTGCCTGAGGATTGGCGGAATGCGTGCATAGTGCCATTGTACAAAGGCAAAGCGGATAAGAGTGAGTGCTCAAATTACAGAGGTATAAGTTTGTTGAGTATTCCTGGTAAATTATATGGGAGGATATTGATTGAGAGGGTGAAGGCATGTACAGAGCATCAGATTGGGGAAGAGCAGTGTGGTTTCAGAAGTGGTAGAGGATGTGTGGATCAGGTGTTTGCTTTGAAGAATGTATGTGAGAAATACTTACAAAAGGAAATGGATTTGTATGTAGCATTTATGGATCTGGATCTGGATCTGGATGATAGAGTTGATAGAGATGCTCTGTGGAAGGTATTAAGAATATATGGTGTGGGAGGCAAGTTGTTAGAAGCAGTGAAAAGTTTTTATCGAGGATGTAACGCATGTGTACGTGTAGGAAGAGAGGAAAGTGATTGGTTCTCAGTGAATGTAGGTTTGCGGCAGGGGTGTGTGATATCTCCATGGTTGTTTAATTTGATTATGGATGGGGTTGTTAGGGAGGTGAATGCAAGAGTTTTGGAAAGAGGAGCAAGTATGAAGTCTGTTGGGGATGAGAGAGCTTGGGAAGTGAGTCAGTTGTTGTTCGCTGATGATACAGCGCTGGTGGCTGATTCATGTGAGAAACTGCAGAAGCTGGTGACTGAGTTTGGTAAAGTGTGTGAAAGAAGAAAGTTAAGAGTAAATGTGAATAAGAGCAAGGTTATTAGGTACAGTAGGGTTGAGGGTCAAGTCAATTGGGAGGTGAGTTTGAATGGAGAAAAGCTGGAGGAAGTGAAGTGTTTTAGATATCTGGGAGTGGATCTGGCAGCGGATGGAACCATGGAAGCGGAAGTGGATCATAGGGTGGGGGAGGGGGCGAAAATTCTGGGAGCCTTGAAGAATGTGTGGAAGTCGAGAACATTATCTCGGAAAGCAAAAATGGGTATGTTTGAAGGAATAGTGGTTCCAACAATGTTGTATGGTTGCGAGGCGTGGGCTATGGATAGAGTTGTGCGCAGGAGGATGGATGTGCTGGAAATGAGATGTTTGAGGACAATGTGTGGTGTGAGGTGGTTTGATCGAGTAAGTAACGTAAGGGGAAGAGAGATGTGTGGAAATAAAAAGAGCGTGGTTGAGAGAGCAGAAGAGGGTGTTTTGAAATGGTTCGGGCACATGGAGAGAATGAGTGAGGAAAGATTGTCCAAGAGAATATATATGTCGGAGGTGGAGGGAACGAGGAGAAGAGGGAGACCAAATTGGAGGTGGAAAGATGGATTGAAAGAGATTTTGTGTGATCGGGGCCTGAAAATGCAGGAGGGTGAAAGGAGGGCAAGGAATAGAGTGAATTGGAGCGATGTGGTATACCGGGGTTGACGTGCTGTCAGTGGATTGAATCAAGGCATATGAAGCGTCTGGGGTAAACCATGGAAAGCTGTGTAGGTATGTATATTTGCGTGTGTGGATGTATGTATATACATGTGTATGGGGGTGGGTTGGGCCATTTCTTTCGTCTGTTTCCTTGCGCTACCTCGCAAACGCGGGAGACAGCGACAAAGCAAAAAAAAAGAAAAAAAAGCTCTACCGGGCTAAAGGGGACGGGAGCGGGAGGCCAGAAACCCTCCCCTCCTTGTATTTTAACTTTCTAAAAGAGAAAACAGAGGAAGGAATCACGCAAGGAGTGCTCATCCTCCTCGAAGGCTCAGATTGGGGTGTCTAAATGTGTCTGGATGTAACCAAGATGAGAAAAAAGGAGAGATAGGTAGTATGTTTGAGGAAAGGAACCTGCATGTTTTGGCTCTGAGTGAAACGTAGCTCAAGGGTAAAGGGGAAGAGTGGTTTGGGAATGTCTTGGGAGTAAAGTCAGGGGTTAGTGAGAGGACAAGAGCAAGGGAAGGAGTAGCTCTACTCCTGAATCAGGAGTTGTGGGAGTATGTGATAGAGTGTAAGAAATCAAATTCTCTATTATATGGGTAAAACTGAAAGTTGATGGAGAGAGATGGGTGATTATTGGTGCATATGAACCTGGGCATGAAGAGAATGATCATGAGAGGCAAGTGTTTTGGAAACAGCTGAATGAGTGTGTTAGTGGTTTTGATGCACAAGACCGGGTTATAGTGATGGGTGATCTGAATGCAGAGGTGAGTAATGTGCCACTTGAGGGAATAATTGCTATACATGGAGTGTTCAGTGTTGTAAATGGAAATGGTGAAGAGCTTGTAGATTTATGTGCTGAAAAAGGACTGGTGATTGGGAATACCTGGTTTAAAAAGTGAGATATACATAAGTATATGAATGTAAGTAGGAGAGATGGCCAGAGAGCGTTATTGGATTACGTTTTAACTGATAGACGCACGAAAGAGAAACTTTTGGATGTTAATGTGCTGAGAGGTGCAACTGGAGGGATGTCTGATCATTATCTTGTGGAGGCGAAGGTGAAGATTTGTGGGGGTTTTTCAGAAAAGAAGAGAGAATGTTGGGGTGAAGAGAGTGGTGAGAGTAAGTGAGCTTGGGAAGGAGACTTGTTTGAGCAAGTACCAGGAGAGACTGAGTACAGAATGGAAAAAGGTGAGAACAAAGGAGGTAAGGGGAGTGGAGGAGGAATGGGATGTATTTAGGGAAGCAGTGATGGCTTGCGCAAAAGATGCTTGTGGCATGAGAAATATGGGAGACGGGTTGATTAGAAAAGGTAGTGAGTGGTGGGATGAAGAAGTAAGATTATTAGTGAAAGAGAAGAGAGAGGCATTTGGACGATTTTCCAGGGAAAAAATGCAAATGAGTGGGAGAGGTATAAAAGAAAGAGGCAGGAGGTCAAGAGAAAGGTGCAAGAGGTGAAAAAGAGTGCAAATAAGATTTGGGGGAGAGAGTATCATTAAATTTTAGGGAGAATAAAAAGATGTTTTGGATGGAGGTAAATAAAGTGCGTAAGACAAGGGAGCAAATGGGAACTTCAGTGAATGGGGCTAATGGGGAGGTGATAACAAGTTGTGGTGATGTGAGAAGAAGATGGAGTGAGTATTTTGAAGGTTTGTTGAATGTGTTTGATGATAGAGTGGCAGATATAGCCTGTTTTGGTCGAGGTGGTGTGCAAAGTGAGAGAGTTAGGGAAAATGATTTGGTAAATAGAGAAGAGGTAGTAAAAGCTTTACGGAAGATGAAAGCCGGCAAGGCAGCAGGTTTGGATGGTATTGCAGTGGAATTTATCAAAAAAGGGGGTGACTGTATTGTTGACTGGTTGGTAAGGTTATTTAATGTATGTATGATTCATGGTGAGGTGCCTGAGGATTGGCGGAATGCTTGCATAGCGCCATTGTACAAAGGCAAAGGGGATAAGAGTGAGTGCTCTAATTACAGAGGTATAAGCTTGTTGAGTATTCCTGGTAAATTATATGGGAGGGTATTGATTGAGAGGGTGAGGGCATGTACAGAGCATCAGATTGGGGAAGAGCAGTGTGGTTTCAGAAGTGGTAGAGGATGTGTGGATCAGTTGTTTGCTCTGAAGAATGTATGTGAGAAATACTTAGAAAAGCAAATGGATTTGTATGTAGCATTTATGGATCTGGAGAAGGCATATGATAGCGTTGATAGAGATGCTCTGTGGAAGGTTTTAAGAATATATGGTGTTCGAGGCAAGTTGTTAGAAGTAGTGAAACGTTTTTATCGAGGATGTAAGGCATGTGTACACACAACAAAAAAACTATCGCTCAGAGGGGGTCTGAAGACGTCTGTAATGATCACTGACCTACCTGTTGTACCATGCCG
>NC_092237.1:30484915-30542226 GCF_036320965.1 Panulirus ornatus
AGGGTGTTTGTTAGGGATGTGAATGCAAGAGTTTTGGAAAGAGGGGCAAGTATGAAGTCTGTTGGGGATGAGAGAGCTTGGGAAATGAGTCAGTTGTTGTTCGCTGATGATACAGCGCTGGTGGCTGATTCATGTGAGAAACTGCAGAAGCTGGTGACTTAGTTTGGTAAAGTGTGTGAAAGAAGAAAGTTAAGAGTAAATTTGAATAAGAGGAAGGTTATTAGGTACAGTAGGGTTGAGGATCAAGTGAATTGGGAGGTATGTTTGAATGGAGAAAAACTGGAGGAAGTAAATTGTTTTAGATATCTAGGAGTGGATCTGGCAGCGTATGGAACCATGGACGCGGAAATGGATCATAGGTTGGGGAGGGGGCGAAAATTCTGGGAGCCTTGAAAAATGTGTGGAAGTCGAAAACATTATCTCGTAAAGCAAAAATGGTTATGCTTGAAGGAATAGTGGTTCCAACAATGTTGTATGGTTGCGAGGCGTGGGCTATGGATAGAGTTATGCGCAGGAGGATGGATGTGCTGAAAATGAGATGTTTGAGGACAATGTGTGGTGTGAGGTGGTTTGATCGAGTAAGTAACGTAAGGGTAAGAGAGATGTGTGGAAATAAAAAGAGCGTGTTTGAGAGAGCAGAAGAGGGTGTTTTGAAATGGTTTGGGCACATGGAGAGAATGATTGAGGAAAGATTGACCAAGAGGATATATGTGTCGGAGGTGGAGGGAACGAAGAGAAGTGGGAGACCAAATTGGAGGTGGAAAGGTGGAGTGAAAAAGATTTTGTGTGATCGGGGCCTGAACATGCAGGAGGGTGAAAGAAGGGCAAGGAATAGAGTGAATTGGATCGATGTGGTATACCGGGGTTGACGTGCTGTCAATGGATTGAATCAGGGCATGTGAAACGTCTGGGGTAAACCATGGAAAGATATGTAGGTATGTATATTTTGCGTGTGTGGACGTATGTATATACATGTATATGGGGGTGGGTTGGGCCATTTCTTTCGTCTGTTTCCTTGCGCTACCTCGCAAACGCGGGAGACAGCGACAAAGCAAAAAAAAAAAAATACATATATGGTTATATATATATATATATATATATATGGTTATATATATATATATGGTTATATATATATATATATGGATATATATATATATATATATATATATATATATATATATATATATATATATATATATATATATATATATATATATATATATATATATATATATATATATACATATATATATATATGTATATATATATATATGTATATATATATATATATATATATATATATATATATATATATATATATATATATATATATATATATATATATATTGGAAAGGATCACAATTTTGCGCGTGATCAAGTTTATTCACATTCGTTCACGGGGAAAATGAAACATGATAAGTTCGCAAATACACTTTTGTTTTATAATCACATCATCGGTGTGGGGGCTGGGGGAGACACAAGAGAAAAATATAAGTCAGTTGATATACAACGAAGAGATGTAGGTAGGATGCCATTTGGTAAACATGTGATTGTCCATGACAGAAAACGAGCAGGTCATTAACTTATTATGTGTACAAGGTGAATTGTTTATAAATTTTATCAACAACAAAGGTATCCAGTTTTTATAACGTTTACTAATATTCAGGTTATGATTGTTTGTGTATTTAATATTGGAAGATTCAATGATATTTATCGTGGTACTGGAGTTTTTATTGATAACTTAGGTGGCGTTACTATAGTCAATACAATGATCGTAGTTTTTAACGTGGTTAAACAATGCATTTGATTCTTCTCCTGATCTTATATCATGTATATGTTGCTTAAGTCTAAGAGAAAGTTCCTTACCAGTCTGCCTAACATAAGATTATCACAATTTCTACATGGCACTTTACGATTGCATCCAGGAGAATCTTCTGGTGAGTTTCTATTTAAGATATTCATTATAGTATCATTGTTGCTGAAGGCAACATTCATATCAAAGGATTTTAGCAATATGGCAAGTGAAATAAAATAATCATTAAAACGGAGAACTAAAAGATTCTTGGTGTCAATAGGAGGCTTGGGCTCAACTCTATAAAATGATTTCTTTGCTAACTTAAGGGATTTATCAATGAAAGATCTAGATGATAATTTAACTCTGTCATGTTGATTTGAGCAATAATGAATGTATGAGCGTACATTGGCATGTTATCTATATATGCTAAACTTAAATATAGTTTCTTCCCAATGGATCATGCCATCTGAAAAGGTATCATAAGATTTTTTTTCTATCTTCTACAGTGAATTTCATGAAAGTTACTAAATTGTTAAGCAAGGGGAGAAATGCTTATCGATTTTCATTTGATGGTCAAACACAAGAACATCATCTACATACATAAACCACATTGAATTAGAAGGTAAGATATCCTTTAGTAATTTTCATATCAAAAAATTCCGTATAAAGATTACTTGCTACAGTTGAAAGAGGGTTACCCATTGCCATACCAAATTTTGAGCAAAACATTCTCCTTTGATTTGAGAAACACAGTCTTTTGTATACAATTTTATCAGTTCAATGAATACAGACTTTTGAACAGGTAAATTTTATCATCCAAAACATCAAATAGATATTCTAAAAGGTCATTAACGGGAACTTTTGCTAAAAGTGAGGAAACATCAAAACTAACAAGTTTGACATCAAACACAAAGAAAATCATCTACATACCTAAACCAAATTCCATTCTAGAAGGTAAGATATCCTTTAGCAATTATGTTTCAAAAAATTCCATATAAAATTACTATAAAGAATATCTTAATCAGAAACTCACCAGAAAATTCTCCTGGATACATCTATAAAGTACTCTGTAGACATTGTGATAAGTTTATGCTTGGAACACTGGTAAGGATATTTCTGTTATACTTAAGCCACATAGATATAGTATAAGATCGGGACAAGAATCAAATAAATTGTTTAATCACATTAAAAACTATGATCATTGTATTGCCTGGAGTAAAGCCATCTCAGTTATTGAATTTAACTCCAGTACCAGGAGAAATATCATTGAACCTTCTATTATCAAATGCACAACGAATTATAATCTGGATATTCATGAAGGTCTATACATATTGGATAACTTCATTGTTGATAATATTTGTAAACAATTCACCTTCGATTCCACAAAATAAGTTCATAGTGCGCTCATTGTCTGTCTTGGGCAATCGCATATTTACTAAATGGCGTCCTAGCTATGTCTCTTCGTTGTACATCAACCGACTTATATTTCTCTCTTGTCTCTCCCCTGATGATGTGATTATTACACGAAAGTGCAATAATGCCATCTTTGATAACTTAAGGGATTTATCAATGAAAGATCTAGGGTACTTTAACTTAGATCCAATAGAATATATCTTCTCAAACTCATCATCAATGAATTCTGGACTGCAAATACGTAATGCCCTATGGAACATAGATTGAAATGATGATAATTTAACTCTGTCATGTTGAGTTGAGTAATAATGGATATATGAGCATACATTGGTTGGTTTCCTGTATATGCTAAACTTAAACTTGTTCCCTTGCCTATGAATCATGCAATCTAAGAACTGTAACATACCATTATTTTCATTTTCTACAGTAAATAAAATGGAAGGTACTAAATTGTTAAGTAAGGGGAGAAATATTTGTGAATTTTCATTTGTTGGCCAAACACAAAGAACATCATTTACATAACCAAACCAAATTGCATTAGAAGGTAAGATATCTTGTAGTAATTTTGTTTCAAAAAATTCCATATCAAGATTACTTAGTACAGGTGAAAGAGGGTTACCCATTGCCATACCAAATTTTTGAGCATAATAATCTCCATTGAATTGAAATACACAGTCTTTTATACACAATTTTATGAATTCATTGTAAACAGACTTTGAAACAGGTAACTGAATATCATCCAAGACATCAAATGAATATTCTAAAAGGTCATCAACTGCAACTTTAGTGAAAAGTGGGAAAACATCAAAGCTAGCTAATTTGAAATCAAAATTAACATTGATATTGTTTAGCTTGTTGACTAAATCTACATTGTTCATGATATCAGAATTTGATACCTTACCCACTAAAGGGCTTAGTAAAGAAAATTAACCATTTTGACAATTTACATGCCATGGTGCCTACTAAACGCACTATGGGTCTTGCTGGAAAATTCTGTTTATGTGTTTTGATATGTCCATACATATATGGCAATGAAGGGGACAAAGGTGACACACTTTTGATAAGAGAATTATTACCTTTCAACAACAACGTCATTTCTTTATTGAAATGGGAATTAACTCCTCCTAAGGGATTTTTACTAAGTTTAGAATATGTTGTGTCATCATTTAAAAGATCATTCAGTTTAGAAAATAGTTACTTTTGCCTAAAATCACAGCAGTGTTAGCCTTATCTGCTTTAGCAAAATGTATACCCTTGTCTTTTTTTAAGGTGTTAATAGTTCTTATAAATCTTTTAGGCCAATTAGGTTCCACTGGTTTTTGACAAACTGGCATACACTAAACCCTTACAGATATCAATTTCATCAATACTTCAAGTACTGTATTTCTCCAGATTACAATAACGCTTTGTGGCATCGACACAGCTGGCATCCCTGTTAGAGCCCACAAAATTTAAACCATAGCCTAATACACGCAAGGAATCCTTATATAGTTGTTTATCAAACAGGTTTATCACAAAAGAAGGGTTGTTGTTCTTGGTCCAGTCGCTGTTTTTAATAAGATAGTCCAATTTACAATTTAGTGTCATTTGTAGCCTATTGCATTTTGCTTAATGTACCATAGAAATAGTCCAACATCCGGTTCTTCCAGTATAACGGTATTGCCATTTTAAAGGCATGTTTCTTCTCTCTTGTAATGCGAAAAGCCTCCTCCATTTCAAGTTTCTTAATTCAAAGTGTTTATTTAAAATAATGTTTTGGAATTGGTTAAATGGTCGACCACAGAAGTAAAACAATCGTTGAGGTAGGACAGATTTTGGCGTAACTTGTTCATCAAAGCATATCCTAAGGAATCCAAATCGTAACTTCAGTTGGTGGGCCTTAATTAAAGATTTGGAGAAAGCAGTAACGAAAGGAGAAAATCCAGGACAGCTTGTAGAGAAGTAATAGAAGAGCCGTCTGGAGTCCATTTATGAAAGAATCACAATTTTGCGCGTGATCAAGATGTTCCTATGAGTCCACGGGGAAAATGAAACGCGATAAGTTCCCAAGTTCCTTTTCGTGTAATAATCACATCATCAGGGGAGACACAAGAGAGAAACATAAGTCAGTTGATACACATCGAAGAGACGAACCTAGGACGCCATTTGGTAAACATGCGATTCTCCAAGACATACAACGAGCGTTCATAAACTTATCATTTTTCAAATTTTATCAGCAATAAAGTTATCTGATTTGTAGAGACCATCACTAGTATTAAAATTATAATTCTTTATGTATTTGATAATAGAAGATTCAATGACATTTCTCGTGGTAATAGAGTTAGAGTTGATAACTGAGATGGCATTACTCCAGTCAATACAATGATCATAGTTTTTAACGTGATTAAACAAGGCATTTGATTCTTGTCACGTTCTTATACTATATTTATGTTCCTTACGTCTAACAGAAAGATCCTTACCAGTCTGCCCAGCATAGAATTTGTCACAATTTCCACGTGGCACTTTATAGATGCATCCAAGAGAATTCTCTGGTGAATTCCTGAGTAAGATATTCTTTATGGTATTATTGTTGCTGAAGGCAACATTTACATTAAAGGATTTAAGCAACATGGAAAGCAAAGTGAAATTATTATCAAAAGGGAGAAATAAAAGATTCTGTGTCAATGGGAGGGTTAGGCTCAACTACATAAAATGATTTCTTTGCTAGCTTAAGGCATTTATCAATGAAAGATCTAGGCTACTTTAACTTAGATCCAATAGAATATATCTTCTCAAACTCATCATCAATAAACTCTAGAATGCAAATACGTAATGCCCTAAGGAAAATAGATTGAAATGATGATGATTTAACTCTGGCATGTTGAGATGAGTAATAATGGATGTATGAGCATACACTGGTTGGTTTTCTAAATATGCTAAAATTAAACTTGTTTATTTGCCTATGGATCATGCAATCTAAAAATGGTAACATACCATTATTTTCGTTTTCTACAGTAAATTTTCATTTTGTAGAAAATGAAAATAATGGTATGTTACCATTTTTAGATTGCATGATCCAAAAAAAAGGCAAGGAAACAAGTTTAAGTTTAGCATATACAGAAATATACCAATGTATGCTCATATATCTATTATTGCTCATATCAACATGACAGAGTTGAATTATCATCATTTTAATCTATCTTGCATAGAGCTCTACGTATTTGCAGTCCAGATATCTTTCATTGATAAATCCCTTAATTTAGAAGGGAAACTATTTCATAGAGTTGAGCCCAAACATCCCATCGACACCAAGAACCTTTTATTTCTCCCTTTTGATAATAATTCTTTTTTACTTCCCATGCTGCTTAAAGCCTTTAATGTAAATGTTGCCTTCTGTAGCAATGATACTATAAATAATATCTTAATCAGGAATTCACCAAAAAATTCTCTTGGATGCATCTATAAAGTGACAAGTGGAAATTGTCATAAATTTCATGTTGGCCAGAGTGGTAAGGATCTTTCTGTTCGACTTAAGCAACATATATATAGTATAAGAACGGGACATGAATCAAATGACTTGTTTAATCACGTTAGAAACTATGATCATTGTAATGACTGAAATAATGCCATGTTAGTTAACTCTAACTATTACCACGAGAAATATCATTGAATCTTTTGTTGTTAAATACACAAAGAATTACAATTTAAATATTAGTGATGATCTATACAAATTAGATAACTTTATTGTTGATAAAATTTGTAAAATGATAAGTTTATGAACGCTCGTTGTATGTCTTGGACAAACGCATGTTTACCAAATAGCATCCTAGCTTCGTCCCTTCGATTAAAATCAACTGACTAAAATTTCTCTCTTGTGTCTCCCCTAATGATGTGATTATTACACGAAAGTACAATTGGGAACTTATCAAGTTTCATTTGCCCCCCCCCCGTTGACTCATTGGAATAACTTGATCACGCGAAAAATTGTGATTCTTTCCAATGTATATATATATATATATATATATATATATATATATATATATATTTTTTTTCTATTTTGCTTTGTCGCTGTCTCCCGCGTCGGCCACCAGCCAGGCTCGGGCCATCATCATCATATATCAAGGAGGACATCTGCTAGATATCCCATTGACAAAGGCGACGGAAGGAGCCACTTGGAACAAACACAGACACGCCAGGATCATTAACAGAGGCAGTTAAAAAATGTCACGAACAACATAATAAAGAAATGCAGAACAAAAATAAGGGGATAAAAAAACACCCGCAAGTTAATTCCTCTGAAATATACAAAACCCCTGAAAAGTGGATGGGAAATGCTTCAAGCAGCGACGACCGAGTTGGGGGGTCTTCGTGGTCTTCCTCGTCAACCACAAGTCGCACTTGGTGGCTCTTCCTGCGACGACGGGAGGGAGGAGCTTGCTGGCGGTGGTGGTGCTGCTTCAGTCCTCGCTGTGACACGAACAGTTGACGCGCTAATTCGTTTCTACGGCTTGAAATGGACGCCCTTGTTGCCAGGCCGCTTTACACACACCCCTTATTGACCCTCCACAACATTTCTGTTGTCAGCAGCTCTGGCATCTTCTAAAGCCTCTTCAAATCGGTTATCGACCACACACTTGAGTACTGGATTAATTTCCTTGATGCTTTGCTATAAATGATTTTACCACCTCTTCACTTGTCAGCTTTCTGGTTCTTATTTTAGCTGCTAATGCAGTTTCAGACTCCAGAAGAATGAGATTAGTGATAGGAGGTATGTATGTGTATATATATATACATATATATGGTTTGGGCACATGGAGAGAATGAGTGAGGAAAGATTGACCAAGAGGATATATGTGTCGGAGGTGGAGGGAACGAGGAGAAGAGGGAGACCAAATTGGAGGTGGAAAGATGGAGTGAAAAAGATTTTGTGTGATCGGGGCCTGAACATGCAGGAGGGTGAAAGGAGGGCAAGGAATAGAGTAAATTGGAGCGATGTGGTATACAGGGTTTGACGTGCTGTCAGTGGATTGAATCAAGGCATGTGAAGCGTCTGGGGTAAACCATGGAAAGCTGTGTAGGTATGTATATTTGCGTGTGTGGACGTGTGTATGTACATGTGTATGGGGGGGGGGGGGGGTGGGGCCATTTCTTTCGTCTGTTTCCTTGCGCTACCTCGCAAACGCGGGAGACAGCGACAAAGTATAAAAAAAAAAAAAAAAAAAAAAAAAAAAAAAAAAAAAAAAAATATATATATATATATATATATACATATATATATATATATATATATATATATATATATATATATATATATATATATATATATATATATATATATATATATATATATATATATATATATATATTTTCTTTCTTTCTTTTAAACTATTCGCCATTTCCCGCGTTAGCGAGGTAGCATTAAGAACAGAGGACTGGGCCTTTGAGGGAATACCCTCACCTGGCCCAATTCTCTGTTCCTTCTTTTGGAAAATTAAAAAAAAAAAAAAAAAAAAAAAAAAAAAACGAGAGGGGAGGATTTCCAGCCCCCCGCTCCCTCCCCTTTTAGTCGCCTTCTACGACACGCAGGGAATACGTGGGAAGTATTCTTAATCCCCTATCCCCAGGGATATATATATATATATATATATATATATATATATATATATATATATATATATATATATATATATATATATATATATATATATATATATATATATATATATATAAGGCATGTGTACGTGTAGGAAGAGAGGAAAGTGATTGGTTCTCAGTGAATGTAGGTTTGCGGCAGGGGTGTGTGATGTCTCCATGGTTGTTTAATTTGTTTATGGATGGGGTTGTTAGAGAGGTGAATGCAAGAGTTTTGGAAAGAGGGGCAAGTATGAAGTCTGTTGGGGATGAGAGAGCTTGGGAAGTGAGTCAGTTGTTGTTCGCTGATAATACAGCGCTGGTGGCTGATTCATGTGAGAAACTGCAGAAGCTGGTGACTGAGTTTGGTAAAGTGTGTGAAAGAAGAAAGTTAAGAGTAAATGTGAATAAGAGCAAGGTAATTAGGTACAGTAGGGTTGAGGGTCAAGTCAATTGGGAGGTAAGTTTGAATGGAGAAAAACTGGAGGAAGTAAAGTGTTTTAGATATCTGGGAGTGGATCTGGCAGCGGATTGAACCATGGAAGCGGAAGTGGATCATAGGGTGGGGGAGGGGGCGAAAATCCTGGGAGCCTTGAAGAATGTGCGGAAGTCGAGAACATTATCTCGTAAAGCAAAAATGGGTATGTTTGAAGGAATAGTGGTTCCAACAATGTTGTATGGTTGCGAGGCGTGGGCTATGGATAGAGTTGTGCGCAGGAGGATGGATGTGCTGGAAATGAGATGTTTGAGGACAATGTGTGGTGTGAGGTGTTTGATCGAGTAAGTAATGTAAGGGTAAGAGAGATGTGTGGAAATAAAAAGAGCGTGGTTGAGAGAGCAGAAGAGGGTGTTTTGAAATGGTTTGGTCACATGGAGAGAATGAGTGAGGAAAGATTGACCAAGAGGATATATGTGTCGGAGGTGGAGGAAACGAGGAGAAGTGGGAGACCAAATTGGAGGTGGAAAGATGGAGTGAAAAAGATTTTGTGTGATCGGGGCCTGAACATGCAGGAGGGTGAAAGGAGGGCAAGGAATAGAGTGAATTGGAGCGATGTGGTATACCGGGGTTGACGTGCTGTCAGTGGATTGAATCAAGGCATGTGAAGCGTCTGGGGTAAACCATGGAAAGCTGTGTATGTATGTATATTTGCGTGTGTGGGTGTATGTATATACATGTGTATGGGGGGGGGGTTGGGCCATTTCTTTCGTCTGTTTCCTTGCGCTACCTCGCAAACGCGGGAGACAGCGACAAAGTATAATAAAAAAAAAAAAAAAATATATATATATATATATATATATATATATATATATATATATATATATATATATATATACATATATATATATACATATATTATTATTATTATTATTATTATTTTATTTTGCTTTGTCGTCGTCTCCCGCGTTTACAAGGTAGCGCAAGGAAACAGAAGAAAGAAATGGCCCAACACACCCCTATACACATGTATATACATACACGTCCACACACGCAAATATACATACCCATACATCTCAATGTACAAATATATATATACACACAGACACACACATATATATATATATATATATATATATATATATATATATATATATATATATATATATATATATATACACACATGCACACAATTCACACTGTCTGCCTTTATTCATTTCCATCGCCACCTCGCCACACATGGAATAACATCCCCCTCCCCCCTCATATGTGCGAGGTAGCACTAGGAAAAGACAAGAAATGCCTCATTCGTTCACACTCAGTCTCTAGCTGTCATGTAATAATGCCCGAAACCACAGCTCCCTTTCCACATCCAGGCCCCACAGAACTTTCCATGGTTTACCACAGACGCTTCCCATGCCCTGATTCAATACATTCACAGCACGTCGACCCCAGTATACCACATCGATCCAATTCACTATATTCCTTGCCCGCCTTTCACCCTCCTGCATGTTCAGGCCCCGATCACTCAAAATCTTTTTCACTCCATCTTTCCACCTCCAATTTGGTCTCCCACTTCTCCTCGTTCCCTCCACCTATGACATATATATCCTCTTGGTCAGTCTTTCCTCACTCATATATACATATATACATGTGTATATATGTATATGTTTGTGTGTGTATATATATGTGTACAATGAGATGTATAGGTATGTATATTGTGCGTGTGTGGGCATGTATGTATATACCATGTGTATGTGGGCGGGTTGGGCCATTCTTTCGTCTGTTTCCTTGCGCTACCTCGCTAACGCGGGAGACAGCGACAAAGCAAAATAATAATATATATATATATATATATATATATATATATATATATATATGTATTTTATTTATTATACTTTGTCGCTGTCTCCCGCAAATATACATACCTACACAGCTTTCCATGGTTTACCCCAGACGCTTCACATGCCTTGATTCAATCCACTGACAGCACGTCAACCCCGGTATACCACATCGCTCCAATTCACTCTATTTCTTGCCCTCCTTTCACCCTCCTGCATGTTCAGGCCCCGATCACACAAAATCTTTTTCACTCCATCTTTCCACCTCCAATTTGGTCTCCCTCTTCTCCTCGTTCCCTCCACCTCCGACATATATATCCTCTTGGTCAACCTTTCCTCACTCATTCTCTCCATGTGCCCAAACCACTTCAAAACACCCTCTTCTGCTCTCTCAACCACGCTCTTTTTATTTCCACACATCTCTCTTACCCTTACGTTACTCACTAGATCAAACCACTTCACACCACACATTGTCCTCAAACATCTCATTTCCAGCACATCCATCCTCCTGAGCACAACTCTATCCATAGCCCACGCCTCGCAACCATACAACATTGTTGGAACCACTATTCCTTCAAACATACCCATTTTTGCTTTCCGAGAAAATGTTCTCGACTTCCACACATTCTTCAAGGCCCCCAGAATTTTCGCCCCCTCCCCCACCCTATGATCCACTTCCGCTTCCATGGTTCCATCCGCTGCCAGATCCACTTCCAGATATCTAAAACACTTCACTTCCTCCAGTTTTTCTCCATTCAAACTCACCTCCCAATCGACTTGACCCTCAACCCTACTGTACCTAATAACCTTACTCTTATTCACATTTACTCTTAACTTTCTTCTTTCACACACTTTACCAAACTCAGTCACCAGCTTCTGCAGTTTCTCACATGAATCAGCCACCAGCGCTGTATCATTAGCGAACAACAACTGACTCACTTCCCAAGCTCTCTCATCCCCAACAGACTTCATACTTGCTCCTCTTTCCAAAACTCTTTCATTTACCTCCCTAACAACCCCATCCATAAACAAATTAAACAACCATGGAGACATCACACACCCCTGCCGCAAACCTAAATTCACTGAGAACCAATGACTTTCCTCTCTTCCTACACGTACACATGCCTTACATCCTCGATAAAAACTTTTCACTGCTTCTAACAACTTGCCTCCCACACCATATATTCTTAATACCTTCCACAGAGCATCTCTATCAACTCTATCATATGCCTTCTCCAGATCCATAAATGCTACATACAAATCCATTTTCTTTTCTAAGTATTTCTCACATACATTCTTCAAAGCAAACACCTGATCCACACATCCTCTACCACTTCTGAAACCACACTGCTCTTCCCCAATCTGATGCTCTGTACATGCCTTCACCCTCTCAATCAATACCCTCCCATATAATTTACCAGGAATACTCAACAAACTTATACCTCTGTAATTTGAGCAATCACTCTTATCCCCTTTGCCTTTGTACAATGGCACTATGCATTGTATATATATATATATAATATATATATATATATATATATATATATATATATATGTATATATATATATATATATATATATATATATATATATATATATATATATATATATATATATATATATATATATGTATATATATATATATAATATATATATATATATATATATATATATATATATATATATATATATATATATATATATATATATATATGTATATATATATATATTTTTTTTTTTTTTTTTTTTTTGCTTTGTCGCTGTCTCCCGCGTTTGCGAGGTAGCGCAAGGAAACAGACGAAAGAAATGGCCCAACCCACCCCCATACACATGTATATACATACGTCCACACACGCAAATATACATACCTACACAGCTTTCCATGGTTTACCCCAGACGCTTCACATGCCTTGATTCAATCCACTGACAGCACGTCAACCCCGGTATACCACATCACTCCAATTCACTCTATTCCTTGCCCTCCTTTCACCCTCCTGCATGTTCAGGCCCCGATCACACAAAATCTTTTTCACTCCATCTTTCCACCTCCAATTTGGTCTCCCTCTTCTCCTCGTTCCCTCTACCTCCGACATATATATTCTCTTGGTCAATCTTTCCTCACTCATTCTCTCCATGTGCCCGAACCATTTCAAAACACCCTCTTCTGCTCTCTCAACCACGCTCTTTTTATTTCCACACATCTCTGTTACCCTTCCGTTACTTACTCGATCAAACCACCTCACACCACACATTGTCCTCAAACATCTCATTTCCAGAACATCCATCCTCCTGCGCACAAATCTATCCATAGCCCACGCCTCGCAACCATACAACATTGTTGGAACCACTATTCCTTCAAACATACCCATTTTTGCTTTCCGAGATAATGTTCTCGACTTCCACACATTCTTCAAGGCTCCCAGAATTTTCGCCCCCTCCCCCACCCTATGATCCACTTCCGCTTCCATGGTTCCATCCGCTGCCAGATCCACTCCCAGATATCTAAAACACTTCATTTCCTCCAGTTTTTCTCCATTCAAACTCACCTCCCAATTGACTTGACCCTCAACCCTACTGTACCTAATAACCTTGCTCTTATTCACATTTACTCTTAACTTTCTTCTTTCACACACTTTACCGAACTCAGTCACCAGCTTCTGCAGTTTCTCACATGAATCAGCCACCAGCGCTGTATCATCAGCGAACAACAACTGACTCACTTCCCAAGCTCTCTCATCCCCAACAGACTTCATACTTGCCCCTCTTTCCAAAACTCTTGCATTCACCTCCCTAACAACCCCATCCATAAACAAATCAAACAACCATGGAGACATCACACACCCCTGCCGCAAACCTACATTCACTGAGAACCAATCACTTTCCTCTCTTCCCACACGTACACATGCCTTACATCCTCGAGAGAGGCATTTGGACGATTTTTGTAGGGAAAAAATGAAATTGAGTGGGAGATGTATAAAAGAAAGAGACAGGAGGTCAAGAGAAAGGTGCAAGAGGTGAAAAAAAGGGCAAATGAGAGTTGGGGTGAGAGAGTATCATTAAATCTTAGGGAGAATAAAAAGATGTTCTGGAAGGAGGTAAATAAAGTGCGTAAGACAAGGGAGCAAATGTGAACTTCAGTGAAGGGCGCAAATGGGGAGGTGATAACAAGTAGTGGTGATGTGAAAAGGAGATGGAGTGAGTATTTTGAAGGTTTGTTGAATGTGTTTGATGATAGAGTGGCAGATATAGGATGTTTTGGTCGAGGTGGTGTGCAAAGTGAGAGGGTTAGGGAAAATGATTTGGTAAACAGAGAAGAGGTAGTAAAAGCTTTGCGGAAGATGAAAGCCGGCAAGGCAGCAGGTTTGGATGGTATTGCAGTGGAATTTATTAAAAAAGGGGGTGACTGTATTGTTGACTGATTGGTAAGGTTATTTAATGTATGTATGACTCATGGGGAGGTGCCTGAGGATTGGCGGAATGCGTGCATAGTGCCATTGTACAAAGGCAAAGGGGATAAGAGTGAGTGCTCAAATTACAGAGGTATAAGTTTGTTGAGTATTCCTGGTAAATTATATGGGAGGATATTGATTGAGAGGGTGAAGGCATGTACAGAGCATCAGATTGGGGAAGAGCTGTGTGGTTTCAGAAGTGGTAGAGGATGTGTGGATCAGGTGTTTGCTTTGAAGAATGTATGTGAGAAATACTTAGAAAAGCAAATGGATTTGTATGTAGCATTTATGGATCTGGAGAAGGCATATGATAGAGTTGATAGAGATGCTCTGTGGAAGGTATTAAGAATATATGGTGTGGGAGGTAAGTTGTTAGAAGCAGTGAAAAAAAAAAAAAAAATATATATATATATATATATATATATATATATATATATATATATATATATATATATATATATATATATATATATATATATATATATATATATATATATATATATATATATATATATATGTATATATATATATATATATATATATATTTATTTATTTATTTCATTTATTTTGCTTTGTCGCTGTCTCCCGCGTTTGCGAGGTAGCGCAAGGAAACAGACAAATAAAATGGCCCAACCCACCCCCATACACAATGTATATACATACACGTCCACACACGCAAATATACATACTTATACATCTTAATGTACACATATATATATACACACACAGACACATACATATATACCCATGCACAAAATTCACACTCTCTGCCTTTATTCATTCCCATCGCCACCTCCCCACACATGGAATACCATCCCCCTCCCCCATCATGTGTGCGAGGTAGCACTAGGAAAAGACAACAAAGGCCCCATTCGTTCACACTCAGTCTCTAGCTGTCATGCAATAATGCCCGAAACCACAGCTCCCTTTCCACATCAGGCCCCACACAACTTTCCATGGTTTACCCCAGACGGTTCACATGCCCTGATTCAATCCACTGACAGCACGTCAACCCCGGTATACCACATCGATCCAATTCACTATTCCTTGCCCGCCTTTCACCCTCCTGCATGTTCCGGCCCCGATCACACAAAATCTTTTTCACTCCATCTTTCCACCTCCAATTTGGTCTCCCACTTCTCCTCGTTCCCTCCACCTCCGACACATATATCCTCTTGGTCAATCTTTCCTCACTCATTCTCTCCATGTGCCAAAACCATTTCAAAACACCTTCTTCTGCTCTCTCAACCACGCTCTTTTTATTTCCACACATCTCTCTTACCCTTACATTACTTGCTCGATCAAACCACCTCACACCACACATTGTCCTCAAACATCTCATTTCCAGCACATCCACCCTTCTGCGCACAACTCTATCCATAGCCCCCGCCTCGCAGCCATACAACATTGTTGGAACCACTATTTCTTCAAACATATCCATTTTTTCTTTCCGAGATAATGTTCTCGACTTCCACACATTCTTCAAGGCTCCCAGGATTTTCACCCCCTCCCCCACCCTATGATTCACTTCCGCTTCCAGGGTTCCATCCACTGCCAGATCCACTCCTAGATATCTAAAACAGTTTACTTCCTCCAGTTTTTCTCCATTCAAACTTACCTCCCAATTGACTTGACCCTCAACCCTGCTGTACCTAATAACCTTGCTCTTATTCACATTTACTCTCAACTTTCTTCTTTCACACACTTTACCAAACTCAGTCACCAGCTTCTGCAGTTTCTCACATGAATCAGCCACCAGCGCTGTGTCATCAACGAACAACAACTGAAACACTTCCCAAGCTCTCTCATCCACAACAGCCTTCATACTTGCCCCTCTTTCCAAAACTCTTGCATTCACCTCCCTAACAACCCCATCCATAAACAAATTAAACAACCATGGAGACATCACACACCCCTGCCGCAAACCTACATTCACTGAGAACCAATCACTTTCCTCTCTTCCTACACGTACGCATGCTTACATCCTCAATAAAAACTTTTCGCTGCTTCTAACAACTTGCCTCCCACACCATATATTCTTAATACCTTCCACAGAGCATCTCTATCAACTCTATCACATGCCTTCTCCAGATCCATAAATGCTACATACAAATCCATTTGCTTTTCTAAGTATTTCTCACATACATTCTTCAAAGCAAACACCTGATCCACACATCCTCTACCACTTCTGAAACCACACTACTCTTCCCCAATGTGATGCTCTGTACATGCCTTCACCCTACATATAGTCGCCTTCTACGACACGTGAGGAATGCGTGGGAAGTATTCTCTCTCTCCCATCCCTTGGGGGCTGGAAACCCTTCCTTCCTTATATTTTAACTTTCTAAAAGGGGAAACAGACGAAGGAGTCCCGCGGGGAGTCCTCATCCTCCTCGAAGGCTCGGACTGGGGTGCCTAAATGTGTGTGGATGTAACCAAGATGAGAAAAAAAGGAGAGATAGGTAGTATGTTTGAGGAAAGGAACCTGGATGTTTTGGCTCTGAATGAAACGAAGCTCAAAGATAAAGGGGAAGAGTGGTTTGGGAATATCTTGGGAGTAAAGTCAGGGGTTAGTGAGAGGACAAGAGCAAGAGAAGGAGTAGCATTACTCCTGAAACTGGAGTGGTGGGAGTATGTGATAGAGTATAAGAAAGTAAACCTTAGATTGATATCGGTAAAACTGAGAGGTGACGGAGAGATATGGGTGATTATTGGTGCATATGCACCTGGGCATGAGAAGAAAGATCATGAGAGACAAGTGTTTTGGGAGTAGCTGAGTGGGTGTGTTAGTAGTTTTGATGCACGAGAACGGGTTATAGTGATGGGTGATTTGAATGCAAATGTGAGTAATGTGGCAGTTGAGGGAATAATTGGTGTACATGGGGTGTTCAGTGGTGTATATGGAAATGGTGAAGAAATTGTAGATTTGTGCTGAAAAAGGACTGGTGATTGGGTAGACCTGGGTTAAAAAGAGAGATATACATAAGTATACGTATATAAGTACGAGAGATGGCCAGAGAGCGTTATTGGATTACTTGTTAATTGATAGGAGCGCGAAAGAGACTTTTGGATGTTAACGTGCTGGGAGGTGCATCTGGAGGGATGTTTGATCATTATCTTGTGGAGGCGAAGGTGAAGATTTGTAAAGGTTTTCAGAAAGGAGGAGAGAATGTTGGGGTGAAAAGAGTGGTGTGAGTAAGTGAGCTTGGTAAGGAGACTTGTGTGAGGAAGTACCAGGAGAGAACAAAGGACGTAAGGGGAGTGGGGGAAGAATGGGATGTATTTAGGGAAGCAGTGATGGATGGCGCAAAAGATGCTTCTGGCATGAGAAGCGTGGGAGGTCGGCGGGTTAGAAATGGTAGTGAGTGGTGGGATGAAGAAGTAAGATTATTAGTGAAAGAGAAGAGAGAGTCATTTGGACGATTTTTGCAATGAAATAATGCACATGACCGGGAGATGTATAAAAGAAGGAGGCAGGAAGTCAAGAGAAAGGTGCAAGAGGTGAAAAAGAGGGCAAATGAGAAATGGAGTGTGAGAGTGTAATTAAATTTTAGGGAGAATAAAAAGATGTTCTGGAAGGAGCTAAATAAAGTGCGTAAGGCAATGGAGCAAATGGGAACATCAGTGAAGGGGCAAATGAGGAGGTGATAACAAGTAGTGGTGATGTGAGAAGGAGATGGAATGAGTATTTTGAAGGTTTGTTGAATGTGTTTGATGATAGAGTGGCAGACACAGGGTGTTTTGGTTGCGGTGGTGTGCAAAGTGAGAGGGTTAGGGAGAATGATTTGTTAAACAGAGAGGAGGTGGTAAAAGATTTGCGGAAGATGAAAGCCGGGAAGGCAGCGAGTTTGGATGGTATTGCAGTGGAATTTGTTAAAGAAGGTTGTGACTGTATTGTTGACTGGTTGGTAAGTCCATTTGGCTTATGTATGACTCATGGTGAGGTGCCTGGGGATTGGCGGAATGCTTGCATAATGCCATTGTACAAAGGCAAAGGGGATAAAAGTAAGTGCTCAAATTACATAGGTATAAGTTTGTTGAGTATTCCCGGGAAATTATATGGGAGGGTATTGATTGAGAGGGTGAGCATCAGGTTGGGGAAGAGCAGTGTGGTTTTAGAAGTAGTAGAGGATGTGTGGATCAGGTGTTTGCATTAAAGAATGTATGAGAGAAATACTTAGAAAAGCAAATGGATTTGTATGTAGCATTTAAGGATCTGGAGAAGGCATCACACAAGACAGAGTTGATAGAGATTCTATGCGGAAGGCATTAAGAATATATGGTGTTGGAGGCAAGTTGTTAGAAACAGGGAAAAGTTTTTATCCTTGATGTAAGGCATATGTACGTATAGGAAGAGAGGAAAGTGATTGGTTCTCAGTAAATTTTAGATTGCGATGGGGTGCGTGATGTCTTCATGGTTGTTTAATTTGTTTATGGATGGGGTTGTTAGGGAGGTGAATGCAAGAGTTTTGGGAAAAGGGGCAAGTATGCACTTTGTTGTGGATAAGAGAGCTTGGGATTTGAGTCAGTTGTTGTTCGCTAACGATACAGCGCTGGTTACTGATTCGGTTGAGAAACTGCAGAAGCTGGTGACTGAGTTTGGTTAAGTGTGTGAAAGAAGAAACCTGAAAGTAAATGTTGATAAGAGCAAGGTTATTAGGTACAGTAGGGCTGAGGGACAAGCGTATTGAGAGGTAAGTTTGAATGGAGAAAAATCGGAGGAAGTAAAGTGTTTTTGGCAGCGGTTGGAACCATGGAAGCATAAGTGAATCATCGGGTGGGGGAGGGGACGAAAGTTCTGAGGCGTTGAAAAATGTGTGGAAGTCGAGAACGTTATCTTGGAAAGCAATATGGGTATTTTTGAAGAAATAGTGGATCCAACTATGTTATATGGTTGCGAGGCATGTGCTATAGATAGAGTTGTGTAGAGGAGGGTGGATGTGTTGGAAATGAAATGTTTGAGTACAATATGTGGTGTGAGGTGGTCTGATCGAGTAAGTAATGAAAGGGTAAGAATGATGTGTGGTTAATAAAAAGAATGTAGTTGAGAGAGCAGAGGCGGGTGTGTTGAAATGATTTGGTCGCATGGAGGGAATGAGTGAGGAAATATTGATAAAGAGATTATATTTGTCAGAGATCAAGGGAACCTGGAGAAGCGGGAGACCAAATTGGAGGTGTAAGTATGGAGTGAAAAAGATTTTGAGCGATCGGGGCCTGAACACATAGGAGGGTGAAAGGAGTGAAAGGAATAGAGTTAATTGGAACTATGTGGTTTACCAGGGTCGATATGCTGTCCCTTGGAATGAACCAGGACATGTGAAGCGTGTGGGTTGAACCATGGAAAGTGTTTTGGGGCCTACATGTGGAAAGGGAGCTGTGGTTTCGGTGCATTACTTACGATAGCTAGAGACTGAGTGTGAACAAATATGGCCCTTTTTGTTTTTTTCTAACGCTACCGCGACGCTTGCGGGGGATGGGATGTGCTATTTCATATGTGGCGGTGTGGCGACGGGAAAGTTTGAAGGCAGCAAGTATGAATATATATTCATTTGTATAGATGCATATGTCTGTGTATGTATGTGCATGTGTACGTTGAAATATATAGGTATGCATATGTATGTATATGTTGACATGTATAGGTATGTATATGTATGTATACGTTGAAATGTATAGGTATGTATATTTGCGTGTGTGGTCGTTTATGTATATACATGAGTATGTGGATGAGTTGTGCCATTCTTTTGTCTGTTTCCTTGCGCTACCGCGCTAACGCGGGAGACTGCGATTAAGTATAATGAAAAACATATATTCGTATATAAGGATGTCGCACATTTCTTATGTTTATTTGCGCTTTCGGCACGGGTATTTGATACAAGAAGTAGCCAGGATGTATGAAATTTTATGTTTATTTTCTACACAGATGTTCGTTTCTGTATGCTTTTGCACCACCGGGTGTATTGATCTATATTTTCCTAAACGCATTGCCGAAGTATGAGCTCGAGTTGGGATTATCAGGTTTGGTAAATCTGTTTAATTGATCAGTTGTTTTATGTTAAACGCCTTAAATTTTGTTTAAGGCTGAGAAAAAGGTAGTGAAAAGATTTTTTTCGTTATTTTGCGATTACTTTTAAAGGCTTTTGGTGTTAAGCAACTGTCTTGACTATTTGTATAATGCTTAGTATGTGTTTTTCAACAAATCTGTATCTTGCGTGTGTGTGTGTGTGTGTGTGTGTGTGTGTGTGTGTGCAAAAGGTCAACTAGATATTCTCTCTGATATCTTAGCTTTGCTTTATCCTATACAGGAAATGTTCGTTGTCAGTATGAATAAGACATTGCATTTTCACCTCGGCTTCTCGACTTTGCTAAAGTTGGCACAGCTCTTGATTTTGCTGAAAAAAAACTTGATTCAGGCAAAGGAAAATGCCAACGAGAAGGTCAGACCATTGACTTTTAAGGCTGATCAAATTGTGAAGAAGCCTTGGACGTGTCAAGATTAAATTCTAAAGGCTACAGTGCATTTTTAACTGCACACACAAACTGAGGTATCTTGCATCTTCTGTTGGCGGACATTTACTGTTTTTAATGTCCATGTATTTCAGGTAACAAAGTCCGCTGCAACGCCGCGCGTCTCCATAAGGTTATGACAACACGAAGTTTGGCTTCCATAGAAGTAATGCCGTCCTAATCAACAGAGGTTTCCAACAATTCTGACAAAGGAAAGTATGAAGGTAACGAGGACGTAAAAAAGAGCAAAATCTCAGAAGATAATACTGAGCCTTACTCAGCCTTGTTTTCTTCCTCTGTCGATTAACTTCATTTACTGAATCTGACCATATAATTCTAAAGTTTTGTTCAGTTTACTTTTAAGAGTTTTTTATCAGCATTTTCTCTATCTCACTAA
This sequence comes from Panulirus ornatus, assembly GCF_036320965.1. Taxonomy (NCBI): domain Eukaryota; kingdom Metazoa; phylum Arthropoda; class Malacostraca; order Decapoda; family Palinuridae; genus Panulirus; species Panulirus ornatus. Next base: position 30,506,361 of record NC_092237.1, read on the forward strand.
GTACTGTTAATCTATTCCTCTTTTTTCATGTGTCACTCATAACATATTTGAATCATCTTATTACGTATCCTTCTTATGTTTGTATTTCTCCCGAGAACCTTATCACTATTATTCTGAAGTCTTGTAATCAAAATAATCTGCATTTTTTTAGAGATTACCACATCCCTTACGCTCGCCTGGTCCGCTGGTGTTCCCCACTACTGTCTTTGAACAGATTGCATGCTCTCGTGTTGAACAGTACAGCGTTAACTCTTCATTAGTGCTTTACATTTTCCTCTTGGTCAAGATTACATTAACGAGATATAATCAAAAGCGAAAAGTATTTTCATAATACGTATATAGTGGAGTGGAACCAGATGCAGCTATATACAGTGCCTCTATAGAGGTATTGATTTTCACCAAGTAGGTACCATCTTCATCTTTACAAATTACGCTGTGATGACCTGCTTCGTGTAAATATAAACCAATAAAAAGTAAGAAAGCGTTTCAGTCCACTTAATTTGGTCGACAAGAAAAGAAAAGATCCATTGTTAAAACTCATTTTTCCCTGTATAGCTTCTTAGAACAAATTTTGTGCTTATCCATTGCCTCGAGATTCATCTCCACATAAACTGATTGCTTCAGCCCACTGATCCATGAACAATAACAGGCATTCAAATTCGGCTTGTTTTATGCTTTGAAGTATTTAAAGGGATTCTCCATGGTCTCTAATTGCGATGATTTTTATACTTAAGTTTTCAGCTGCTGATAAACTGTCAGCTGAGTGCAGACCAGATGAGGGATGGAGTGTAAGTATTCTCAATAGCTCAGATTGTCTTAAAAAGATTACAAATAATCTTTCTGATATCTTTAGATTTTAACATTCTTAATGTTCCATCATTAAAACTATCACTTAAACGGAGGATAAGATGGTAGAAAAATCAGTTCACTTCGGAATGTTGAGTAATTCTTCTTATGATAAATTGTTTGCATCAGAATGTTCAATTGATATTTTGTAAAGTCTATTGAAAACTCATAAGACTTGTTCCTATTCGACCTACTTTTGCAGTACGTGTAATACCAGCCTATGAACTTTCAAGTTCACAGTTCCGTCCTCTCACCGCTAACTCGTAATGATTGAAGTGTTTCCAACTGTTATGAACTTGTAAAGCTTTTGGGAGATTTAGAGATCTCAAGGACTGTAAGAACATATACTATTTGCTATACCATAAAACTAACAATATCTGTCTTACTTTCCTGACTACTCCCTGTGAAAATGGAACTAGTATTTATATGAAAAAAATTATATCTTTCAGTGCTGTGTCTTTCAATCTCATATTCCATATTTAATGTTAAATTTTATACAGTTAGAAGGTGTGGGAATAGGACTGCTTTCGTCAACATGTTTATGTATTTCCATGACAGTAAGTGGTTGAATGACTGGCCATCCTTCTTACGTCCTGGTCCGTATAAGAGTAATGCTGATGACTTTTATGTTCTGTACCGATTCTCTTCTCGTGCTTATAGATTTGTTGATTACTTGAACTGACAACACCCACAAATCATGTTTGATATGGAAGAACTTTTTTCTAAGATTTATTCTAGAAACGTGAATTTTACTCGAGTCCTCAGTTAGTCATGAATCTCTTTAGTTTCGCATCAATTCACTTTAACAAATGTGCAATTAAGACTTAATCATCGTGCCTACTGTTCATTCGCGAACTTTGGGAACAAACATAAGTTTAACTTAATGGCTGAGCTGTAATTTCTTCATAAGATTTACGAGCCTTCCGTGCAAGTATCTACTGCACCGAAAATGCAAGAGTCCGACCTTATTTTGTTAGACAACCGGAGTGACTTAAGAATAGATCTTATCGATATTATCTTTTTTATTATACTTTGTTGCTGTCTCCTGCGTCAGCAAGGTAGCGCAAGGAAATAGAAGAAAGAATGGCCCAACCTACCCACATACACATATATATACATACTCGTCCACGCACGCACATTCCAACGTATACATATACATATATATATATATATATATATATATATATATATATATATATATATATATTTTCTTTTTTTCTTTTAAACTATTCGCCATTTCCCGCGTTAGCGAGGTAGCATTAAGAACAGAGGACTGGGCCTTTGAGGGAATACCCTCACCTGGCCCAATTCTCTGTTCCTTCTTTTGGAAAAAAAAAAAAAAAAAAAAAAAAAAAAATATACATATACATATATACACAATGTACATAATTCATACTTGTTGCCTTTATTCGTTCCCGTCGCCACCCCGCCACACATGAAATGAAAACCCCCTCCTCCTGCATGCACACGAGGTACCGCTAGGAAAAGACAACACAGGCCACATTCGTTCACAGTCTCTAGCTGTCATGTATAATGCACCGAAACCACAGCTCCCTTTCGACATCCGGGCCCCACAAAACTCCATGGTTTACTCCAAACGCTTCACATGCCCTGGTTCAGTCCATTGACAGCACGTTGACCCCGGTAGAGCTTTATTTATTTATCTATTTTGCTTTGTCGCTGTCTCCCGCGTTAGCGAGGTAGCGCAAGGAAACAGACGAAAGAATGGCCCAACCCGCCCACATACACATGTATATACATACACGTCCACACACGCAAATATACATACCTATACATCTCAATGTACACATATATATACACACACAGACATATACATATATACACATGTACATAATTCATACTGTCTGCCTTAATTCATTCCCATCGCCACCTCGCCACACATGGAATAACAACCCCCTCCCCCCTTCATGTGTGCGAGGTAGAGCTAGGAAAAGACAACAAAGGCACCATTCGTTCACACTCAGTCTCTAGCTGTCATGTAATAATGCACCGAGACCACAGCTCCCTTCCCACATCCAGGCCCCACACAACTTTCCATGGTTTACCCCAGACGCTTCACATGCCCTGGTTCAATCCATTGACAGCACGTCGACCCCGGTATACCACATCGTTCCAATTCACTCTATTCCTTGCACGCCTTTCACCCTCCTCCATGTTCAGGCACCACATCATAGTATTTAGTAAACCAACATGAAAAGTAATGACTCTTTTCATGGATCTGCATTAGTTAACTTCCCTTTAACAGTGAAAATCAGATTTCTATATAACATGACCATAGACATGTTGTTGGAGGTTAAGAAAGTCATCTTTGACTGTAAATTTTATTATTTCAATACTTGGTATAACCTCCTCCCGTTGCCAACACTTCATTGAGCCTTCGAGGCATGGATGCCACTAACGTCTGCGTTAAGTTCCTACCAGAAGGGCTTCGTAGATGTTCCCATGCTTGTAAAGCATCATTTACGACTGTAGCACGACATCGATGTTGTCGGTCAGGCATGCCTTTCTGCATGGCCGTCCATACGTGCTCTATCGGGTTGAGATTAGGCGATTTTGCAGGATGTGGCAACACTGTTATACGTGGATGGCGAGCATACCACGCCTTTACAACCCTGGATGTGTGGACTGGGCTGTTATCTTGGACAAGGTAAAATGGCTCCGACTCTGGAAGCAGCATAGCCCCCACTGAAGGTAGCAGGACCTCCTCCAGTATCTCAACGTATCTAGGTCCGGTCAACTGACCAGGCCCGACATCCACCAACTCACCGACACCAGCACCATGGATGGATCCAACCAAATAGTCCTGCACTGACGCGCGCGCCCACTCCTCCTGCTACCCACCACATGTTGTGTCTCGTATCTGGTTATATAAAATGTATAAAATTACATAAGACAGTGTGTCTTAATCACATTAGTGCAACTCTGCCTGTCGGCGAAACCATCGTGCTACGGTTGACCGGTGAATACCAAGACGTCTCCCAATTTCAGAGTCGCTGTAGCCCTCATTATGAAGCTGTAGAATAGCTTCACGTGTCGCTTGTGAGGTCTCCATGATAAAATTAGATATACCACAAAAACAACCTTTCGACATTGGCTCGCAGTGAACTATACCCGCGCTGTTTCATTGTTTCAAAAATATATCGCATATCTCATTACATTTCCTGCATGGACACGAAATGGCGGTGTAAGATAACCTTTATGGACTGCCACGAACCCAGATGTGCTATAGAATAATACAATATCAATAGTAAAACATATTCTTCCCAAATTACACCTATACAATATGAAGCTATTGTGTTTACCTCGCATCACATTGAGGTATGCTGCAGCTACCACATGCGGGGGTTGCCGCATATAGCTGTGTGTGTCTCACAGCTATATTACACACACCAATTCAAAAGTAGGGGTTCGTACTGAATTGTATGATGTAATTTTATTGTTAATAATATAATGCCGCTCATGTGGCACGTAACTTACATGGGTCTAGCATAGGACTCTGGAAACCTGTGGCTTCCAGGCACGTATACCAACCCTACCGGCATGGTACAACAGGTAGGTCAGTGATCATTACAGACGTCTTCAGACCCCCTCTGAGCGATAGTTTTTTTGTTGTGTGTACACATGCCTTACATCCTCGATAAAAACGTTTCACTGCTTCTAACAACTTGCCTCGAACACCATATATTCTTAAAACCTTCCACAGAGCATCTCTATCAACGCTATCATATGCCTTCTCCAGATCCATAAATGCTACATACAAATCCATTTGCTTTTCTAAGTATTTCTCACATACATTCTTCAGAGCAAACAACTGATCCACACATCCTCTACCACTTCTGAAACCACACTGCTCTTCCCCAATCTGATGCTCTGTACATGCCCTCACCCTCTCAATCAATACCCTCCCATATAATTTACCAGGAATACTCAACAAGCTTATACCTCTGTAATTTGAGCACTCACTCTTATCCCCTTTGCCTTTGTACAATGGCACTATGCAAGCATTCCGCCAATCCTCAGGCACCTCACCATGAATCATACATACATTAAATAACCTTACCAACCAGTCAACAATACAGTCACCCCCTTTTTTGATAAATTCCACTGCAATACCATCCAAACCTGCTGCCTTGCCGGCTTTCATCTTCCGTAAAGCTTTTACTACCTCTTCTCTATTTACCAAATCATTTTCCCTAACTCTCTCACTTTGCACACCACCTCGACCAAAACAGGCTATATCTGCCACTCTATCATCAAACACATTCAACAAACCTTCAAAATACTCACTCCATCTCCTTCTCACATCACCACAACTTGTTATCACCTCCCCATTAGCCCCCTTCACTGAAGTTCCCATTTGCTCCCTTGTCTTACGCACTTTATTTACCTCCTTCCAAAACATCTTTTTATTCTCCCTAAAATTTAATGATACTCTCTCCCCCAAATCTTATTTGCACTCTTTTTCACCTCTTGCACCTTTCTCTTGACCTCCTGTCTCTTTCTTTTATACCTCTCCCACTCATTTGCATTTTTTCCCTGGAAAATCGTCCAAATGCCTCTCTCTTCTCTTTCACTAATAATCTTACTTCTTCATCCCACCACTCACTACCTTTTCTAATCAACCCACCTCCCACATTTCTCATGCCACAAGCATCTTTTGCGCAAGCCATCACTGCTTCCCTAAATACATCCCATTCCTCCTCCACTCCCCTTACCTCCTTTGTTCTCACCTTTTTCCATTCTGTACTCAGTCTCTCCTGGTACTTGCTCAAACAAGTCTCCTTCCCAAGCTCACTTACTCTCACCACTCTCTTCACCCCAACATTCTCTCTTCTTTTCTGAAAACCCCCACAAATCTTCACCTTCGCCTCCACAAGATAATGATCAGACATCCCTCCAGTTGCACCTCTCAGCACATTAACATCCAAAAGTTTCTCTTTCGTGCGTCTATCAATTAAAACGTAATCCAATAACGCTCTCTGGCCATCTCTCCTACTTACATTCATATACTTATGTATATCTCGCTTTTTAAACCAGGTATTCCCAATCACCAGTCCTTTTTCAGCACATAAATCTACAAGCTCTTCACCATTTCCATTTACAACACTGAACACTCCATGTATAGCAATTATTCCCTCAAGTGGCACATTACTCACCTTTGCATTCAGATCACCCATCACTATAACCCGGTCTTGTGCATCAAAACCACTAACACACTCATTCAGCTGTTTCCAAAACACTTGCCTCTCATGATCATTCTCTTCATGCCCAGGTTCATATGCACCAATAATCACCCATCTCTCTCCATCAACTTTCAGTTTTACCCATATAATAGAGAATTTAATTTCTTACACTCTATCACATACTCCCACAACTCCTGATTCAGGAGTAGAGCTACTCCTTCCCTTGCTCTTGTTCTCTCACTAACCCCTGACTTTACTCCAAAGACATTCCCAAACCACTCTTCCCCTTTACCCTTGAGCTACGTTTCACTCAGAGACAAAACATCCAGGTTCCTTTCCTCAAACATACTACCTATCTCTCCTTTTTTCTCATCTTGGTTACATCCAGACACATTTAGACACCCCAATCTGAGCCTTCGAGGAGGATGAGCACTCCTTGCGTGATTCCTTCCTCTGTTTCCTCTTTTAGAAAGTTAAAATACAAGGAGGGGAGGGTTTCTGGCCTCCCGCTCCCGTCCCCTTTAGCCCGGTAGAGCTTTTTTTTTTTTTTTTTTTTGCTTTGTCGCTGTCTCCCGCGTTTGCGAGGTCGCGCATGGAAACAGACGAAAGAAATGGACCAACCCACCCCCATACACATGTGTATACATACGTCCACACACGCAAATATACATACCTACACAGCTTTCCATGGTTTACCCCAGACGCTTCACATGCCTTGATTCAATCCACTGACAGCACGTCAACCCCGGTATACCACATCGCTCCAATTCACTCTATTCCTTACCCTCCTTTCACCCTCCTGCATTTTCAGGCCCCGATCACACAAAATCTTTTTCACTCCATCTTTCCACCTCCAATTTGGTCTCCCTCTTCTCCTCGTTCCCTCAACCTCCGACATATATATTCTCTTGGTCAATCTTTCCTCACTCATTCTCTCCATGTGCCCGAACCATTTCAAAACACCCTCTTCTGCTCTCTCAACCACGCTCTTTTTATTTCCACACATCTCTCTTACCCTTACGTTACTTACTCGATCAAACCACCTCACACAACACATTGTCCTCAAACATCTCATTTCCAGCACATCCATCATCCTGCGCACAACTCTATCCATAGCCCACGCCTCGCAACCATACAATATTGTTGGAACCACTATTCCTTCAAACATACCTATTTTTGCTTTCCGAGATAATGTTCTCGACTTCCACACATTCTTCAAGGCTCCCAGAATTTTCGCCCCCTCCCCCACCCTATGACCCACTTCCGCTTCCATGGTTCCATCCGCTGCCAGATCCAATCCCAGATATCTAAAACACTTCACATCCTCCAGCTTTTCTCCATTCAAACTCACCTCCCAATTGACTTGACCCTCAACCCTACTGTACCTAATTACCTTGCTCTTATTCACATTTACTCTTAACTTTCTTCTTTCACACACTTTACCAAACTCAGTCACCAGCTTCTGCAGTTTCTCACATGAATCAGCCACCAGCGCTGTATCATCAGCGAACAACAACTGACTCACTTCCCAAGCTCTCTCCTCCCCAACAGACTTCATATTTGATTCTCTTTCCAAAACTCTTGCATTCACCTCCCTAACAACCCCATCCATAAACAAATTAAACAACCATGGAGATATCACACACCCCTGCCGCAAACCTACATTCACTGAGAACCAATCACTTTCCTCTCTTCCTACACGTACACATGCCTTACATCCTCGATAAAAACTTTTCACTGCTTCTAACAACTTGCCTCCCACACCATATATTCTTAATACCTTCCACAGAGCATCTCTATCAACTCTATCATCCAGATCCAGATCCAGATCCATAAATGCTACATACAAATCCATTTGCTTTTCTAAGTATTTCTCACATACATTCTTCAAAGCAAACACCTGATCCACACATCCTCTACCACTTCTGAAACCACAATTCTCTTCCCCAATCTGATGCTCTGTACATGCCTTCACCCTCTCAATCAATATCCTCCCATATAATTTACCAGGAATACTCAACAAACTTTTTTTTATACTTTGTCGCTGTCTCCCGCGTTTGCGAGGTAGCGCGAGGAAACAGACGAAAGAAATGGCCCAACCCCCATACACACGTACATACACACGTCCACACACGCAAATATACATACCTACACAGCTTTCCATGGTTTACCCCAGACGCTTCACATGCCTTGATTCAATCCACTGACAGCACGTCAACCCCTGTATACCACATCGCTCCAATTCACTCTATTCCTTGCCCTCCTTTCACCCTCCTGCATGTTCAGGCCCCGATCACACAAAATCTTTTTCACTCCATCTTTCCACCTCCAATTTGGTCTCCCTCTTCTCCTCGTTCCCTCCACCTCCGACACATATATCCTCTTGGTCAATCTTTCCTCACTCATTCTCTCCATGTGCCCAAACCATTTCAAAACACCCTCTTCTGCTCTCTCAACCACGCTCTTTTTATTTCCACACATCTCTCTTACCCTTACGTTACTTACTCGATCAAACCACCTCACACCACACATTGTCCTCAAACATCTCATTTCCAGCACATCCATCCTCCTGCGCACAACTCTATCCATAGCCCACGCCTCGCAACCATACAACATTGTTGGAACCACTATTCCTTCAAACATACCCATTTTTGCTTTCCGAGATAATGTTCTCGACTTCCACACATTTTTCAAGGCTCCCAAAATTTTCGCCCCCTCCCCCACCCTATGATCCACTTCCGCTTCCATGGTTCCATCCGCTGACAGATCCACTCCCAGATATCTAAAACACATCACTTCCTCCAGTTTTTCTCCATTCAAACTCACCTCCCAATTGACTTGACCCTCAACCCTACTGTACCTAATAACCTTGCTCTTATTCACATTTACTCTTAACTTTCTTCTTCCACACACTTTACCAAACTCAGTCACCAGCTTCTGCAGTTTCTCACATGAATCAGCCACCAGCGCTGTATCATCAGCGAACAACAACTGACTCACTTCCCAAGCTCTCTCATCCCCAACAGACTTCATACTTGCCCCTCTTTCCAGGACTCTTGCATTTACCTCCCTAACAACCCCATCCATAAACAAATTAAACAACCATGGAGACATCACACACCCCTGCCGCAAACCTACATTCACTGAGAACCAATCACTTTCCTCTCTTCCTACACGTAGAGATGCCTTACATCCTCGATAAAAACTTTTCACTGCTTCTAACAACTTGCCTCCCACACCATATATTCTTAATACCTTCCACAGAGCATCTCTATCAACTCTATCATATGCCTTCTCCAGATCCATAAATGCTACATACAAATCCATTTGCTTTTCTAAGTATTTCTCACATACATTCTTCAAAGCAAACACCTGATCCACACATCCTCTACCACTTCTGAAACCGCACTGCTCTTCCCCAATCTGATGCTCTGTACATGCCTTCACCCTCTCAATCAATACCCTCCCATATAGTTTACCAGGAATACTCAACAAACTTATACCTCTGTAATTTGAGCACTCACTCTTATCCCCTTTGCCTTTGTACAATGGCACTATGCACGCATTCCGCCAATCCTCAGGCACCTCACCATGAGTCGTACATACATTAAATAACCTTACCAACCAGACAACAATACAGTCACCCCCTTTTTTAATAACTTCCACTGCAATAGCATCCAAACCTGCTGCCTTGCCGGCTCTCATCTTCGGCAAAGCTTTTACTACTTCTTCTCTGTTTACCAAATCATTTTCCCTAACCCTCTCACTTTGCACACCACCTCGACCAAAACACCCTATATCTGCCACTCTATCATCAAACACATTCAACAAACCTTCAAAATACTCACTCCATCTCCTTCTCACATCACCACTACTTGTTATCACCTCCCCATTTGCGCCCTTCACTGAAGTTCCCATTTGCTCCCTTGTCTTACGCACTTTATTTACCTCCGTCCAGAACATCTTTTTATTCTCTATAAAATTTAATGATACTCTCTCATCCCAACTCTCATTTGCCCTTTTTTTCACCTCTTGCACCTTTCTCTTGACCTCCTGTCTCTTTCTTTTATACATCTCCCACTCAATTTCATTTTTTCCCTCCAATTTGGTCTCCCTCTTCTCCTCGTTCCCTCAACCTCCGACATATATATTCTCTTGGTCAATCTTTCCTCACTCATTCTCTCCATGTGCCCGAACCATTTCAAAACACCCTCTTCTGCTCTCTCAACCACGCTCTTTTTATTTCCACACATCTCTCTTACCCTTACGTTACTTACTCGATCAAACCACCTCACACAACACATTGTCCTCAAACATCTCATTTCCAGCACATCCATCATCCTGCGCACAACTCTATCCATAGCCCACGCCTCGCAACCATACAATATTGTTGGAACCACTATTCCTTCAAACATACCTATTTTTGCTTTCCGAGATAATGTTCTCGATTTCCACACATTCTTCAAGGCTCCCAGAATTTTCGCCCCCTCCCCCACCCTATGACCCTCTTCCGCTTCCATGGTTCCATCCGCTGCCAGATCCAATCCCAGATATATAAAATACTTCACATCCTCCAGCTTTTCTCCATTCAAACTCACCTCCCAATTGACTTGACCCTCAACCCTACTGTACCTAATTACCTTGCTCTTATTCACATTTACTCTTAACTTTCTTCTTTCACACACTTTACCAAACTCAGTCACCAGCTTCTGCAGTTTCTCACATGAATCAGCCACCAGCGCTGTATCATCAGCGAACAACAACTGACTCACTTCCCAAGCTCTCTCCTCCCCAACAGACTTCATATTTGATTCTCTTTCCAAAACTCTTGCATTCACCTTCCTAACAACCCCATCCATAAACAAATTAAACAACCTTGGAGATATCACACACCCCTGCCGCAAACCTACATTCACTGAGAACCAATCACTTTCCTCTCTTCCTACACGTACACATGCCTTACATCCTCGATAAAAACTTTTCACTGCTTCTAACAACTTGCCTCCCACACCATATATTCTTAATACCTTCCACAGAGCATCTCTATCAACTCTATCATCCAGATCCAGATCCAGATCCATAAATGCTACATACAAATCCATTTGCTTTTCTAAGTATTTCTCACATACATTCTTCAAAGCAAACACCTGATCCACACATCCTCTACCACTTCTGAAACCACAATGCTCTTCCCCAATCTGATGCTCTGTACATGCCTTCACCCTCTCAATCAATATCCTCCCATATAATGTACCAGAAATACTCAACAAACTTATACCTCTGTAATTTGAGCACTCACTCTTATCCCCTTTGCCTTTGTACAATGGCACTATGCACGCATTCCGCCAATCCTCAGGCACCTCACCATGAGTCATACATACATTAAATAACCTTACCAACCAGACAACAATACAGTCACCCCCTTTTTTAATAACTTCCACTGCAATAGCATCCAAACCTGCTGCCTTGCCGGCTCTCATCTTCGGCAAAGCTTTTACTACTTCTTCTCTGTTTACCAAATCATTTTCCCTAACCCTCTCACTTTGCACACCACCTCGACCAAAACACCCTATATCTGCCACTCTATCATCAAACACATTCAACAAACCTTCAAAATACTCACTCCATCTCCTTCTCACATCACCACTACTTGTTATCACCTCCCCATTTGCGCCCTTCACTGAAGTTCCCATTTGCTCCCTTGTCTTACGCACTTTATTTACCTCCTTCCAGAACATCTTTTTATTCTCTATAAAATTTAATGATACTCTCTCATCCCAACTCTCATTTGCCCTTTTTTTCACCTCTTGCACCTTTCTCTTGACCTCCTGTCTCTTTCTTTTATACATCTCCCACTCAATTTCATTTTTTCCCTGCAAAAATCGTCCAAATGCCTCTCTCTTCTCTTTCACTAATACTCTTACTTCTTCATCCCACCACTCACTACCCTTACTAATCAACCCACCTCCCACTCTTCTCATGCCACAAGCATCTTTTGCGCAATCCATCACTGATTCCCTAAATACATCCCATTCCTCCCCCACTCCCCTTACTTCCATTGTTCTCACCTTTTTCCATTCTGTACTCAGTCTCTCCTGGTACTTCCTCACACAAGTCTCCTTCCCAAGCTCACTTACTCTCACCACCCTCTTCACCCCAACATTTACTCTTCTTTTCTGAAAACCCATACAAATCTTCACCTTAGCCTCCACAAGATAATGATCAGACATCCCTCCAGTTGCACCTCTCAGCACATTAACATCCAAAAGTCTCTCTTTCGCGCGCCTGTCAATTAACACGTAATCCAATAACGATCTATGGCCCGGTAGAGCTATACTCTATATTATTCAATTCGATCATTATATTGTCTTGTCTTAACTAACCATCTACACACATGGCCACCATTCAGATCTGAAGAACATTTGCCCTTTGCTTGCCAGTCCACAGTGGTTTATCCATGTTGTTATCCATTACGTGATGCATCACATTTTGGATCTACTAAATAAACTGTGGACAGTGGGAAATGGTAAATAGTATGAACGAAAGAAAAGAAATATATATATATATATATATATATATATATATATATATATATATATATATATATATATATATATATATATATATATATATATATATATATATATATATATATATATATATATATATATATATATACATATATATATACATATATATATATATAAATATATATATATATATATATATATATATATATATATATATATATATATATATATATATATATATATATACATATATATATATATATATATATATATATATACATATATATATATATATATATATATATGTGGAAGGTATTAAGAATATATGGTGTGGGAGGCAAGTTGTTAGAAGAAGTGAAAAGTTTTTATCGAGGATGTAAGGCATGTGTACGTGTAGGAAGAGAAGAAAGTGATTGGTTCTCAGTTAATGTAGGTTTGCGGCAGGAGTGTCTGATGTCTCCATGGTAGTTTAATTTGTTTATGGATGGGGTTGTTAGGGAGGTGAATGCAAGAGTTTTGGAAAGAGGGGCAAGTATGAAGTCTGTTGGGGATGAGAGAGCTTGGGAAGTGAGTCAGTTGTTGTTCGCTGATGATACAGCGCTGGTGGCTGATTCATGTGAGAAACTGCAGAAGCTGGTGACTGAGTTTAGTAAAGTGTGTGAAAGAAGAAAGTTAAGAGTAAATGTGAATAAGAGCAAGGTTATTAGGTACAGTAGGGTTGAGGGTCAAGTCAATTGGGAGGTGAGTTTGAATGGAGAAAAACTGGAGGAAGTGAAGTGTTTTAGATATCTGGGAATGGATCTGGCAGCGGATGGAACCATGGAAGCGGAAGTGGATCATAGGGTGGGGGAGTGGCGAAAATTCTGGGAGCCTTGAAGAATGTGTGGAAGTCGAGAACATTATCTCGGAAAGCAAAAATGGGTATGTTTGAAGGAATAGTGGTTCCAACAATGTTGTATGGTTGCGAAGAGTGGGCTATGGATAGAGTTGTGCGCAGGATGATGGATGTGCTGGAAATGAGATGTTTGAGGACAATGTGTGGTGTAAGGTGGTTTGATCGAGTAAGTAACGTAAGGGTAAGAGAGATGTGTGGAAATAAAAAGAGCGTGGTTGAGAGAGCAGAAGAGGGTGTTTTGAAATGGTTTGGGCACATGGAGAGAATGAGTGAGGAAAGATTGACCAAGAGGATATATGTGTCGGAGGTGTATGGAACGGGGAGAAGAGGGAGACCAAATTGGAGGTGGAAAGATGGAGTGAAAAAGATTTTGTGTGATCGGGGCCTGAACATGCAGGAGGGTGAAAGGAGGGCAAGGAATAGAGTGAATTGGAGCGATATGGTATACCGGGGTTGACGTGCTGTCAGTGGATTGAATCAAGGCATGTGAAGCGTCTGGGGTAAACCATGGAAAGTATGTATATTTGCGTGTGTGGACGTATGTATATACATGTGTATGGGGGTGGGGTGGGCCATTTCTTTCGTCCGTTTCATTGCGCTACCTCGCAAACGCGGGAGACAGCGACAAAGCAAAAAAAAAAAATATATATATATATATATATATATATATATATATATATATATATATATATACATAAATATATATATATATATATATATATATATATATATACATATATATATATATATATATATATATATATATATATATATATATATATATATATATATATATATGTATATATATATATATATATATATATAATGTATATATTCTTTTCTGTTTTATAATACTTTGTCGCTGTCTCCAGCGTTAGCGAGGTAGCGCAAGGGAACAGACGAAAAATGGCTCAACCCACTTACATACACATGTATATACATATACGTTCACACACGCATATATACATATCTATACATTTCAACATATAAATATATATACATACAGAGACTTATACATATATACACATGCACATAATTCATACTTGCTGCCTTTATTCATTCCCATCGCCACACCGCCACACATGAAATGCCAACACCCTCCCCCCGCATGCGCACGAGATAGCGCTAGGAAAAGACAATAAGGCCACATTCATTCAAACTCAGTCACTGTCACGTATAATGCACCAAAACCACAGCTCCCTTTCCACATCCAGGCCCGACAAAACTTTCCATGATTTACCCAGACGCTTCACATGCCCTGGATCAATCCATTGACAGCACCTCGACTGCGATATACCACATCGTTCCAATTCATTCTATTCCTGGCACACCTTTCACCCTCCTGCATGTTCAGGCCCCAATCTATCAAAAAAAGTTTCACTCCATCTTTCCACCTCCAATTTGGTCTCCCACTTCTCGTTCCCTCCACCTCTGACACATATATCTTCTTTATCAATCTTTCCTGACTCATTCTCTCCATGTGACCAAACGATTTCAAAACACCCTCTTCTGCTCTCTCAGCCACACTCATTTTTATTACCACACATCTCTCTTACCCTTTCAATACTTACTCGATCACACCACTTCACACCACATATTGTCCTCAAGCATCTCATTTTCAACACATCCACCCTCCTCCGCAGAACTCTATCTATAGCTCACGCCTCGCAACCATATAGCATTATTGGAACAACTATTCCTTCAAACTTAACCATTTTTGCCTTTCGAGATAATGTTCCAGCCTTCCACACATTTTTCAACATCCTTAGAACTTTCGCCCCCTCCCCTAGCCTGTGACTCACTTCGGCTTCCATGGTTCCATCCGCTGCCAAATCCATTCGCAGATATCTAAAATTGACTTGTCCCTCACCAATACTGTATCTAATAACTTTACTCTCAGCTTTCTTCTTTCACACACTTTATCAAACTCAGTCACAAGCTTCTGCAGTTTCTCACACGCGCTGTATCATCAGCGACCAACAACTGACTCACTTCCCAAGCTCTCTCATCCAAAACAGACTGCATACTCGCCCCTTTCACCGAAACTCTCCCAGTCACCTCTTAAGAACCCCATCCAAAAAAATTAGACAACTATGGAGACATCACGCACCCTTGCCACAAACCGAAATCTACTGAGAGCCAATCACTTTCATCTCATCCTATTCGTACACATGCCTTACATCGTCGATAGAATCTTTTCACTGCTTCTAACAACTTGACTCCCACACCATATATTCATAATACCTTCCACAGAGCATCTCTATCAACTCTACCATATGCCTTATCCAGATCCATAAATGCTATATACAAATCCATTTCCTTTTCTAAGTAACTTATTTCTCACATACATTCTTTGAAGCAAACATCTGATCCACACATCCTCTACAGCTTCTGAAACCACACTGCGCTTCCCCAATCTGATGCTTTGTACATGCCTTCACCCTCTCAATCAATACCCACCCATATAATTTCCAGTTTTTCTCCTTTCAAACTTACCTTCCAATTGACCCTCAACCCTACTGTACCTAATAACCTTGCTCTTATTCACATTTACTCTTAACTTTCTTCTATCACACACTTTACCAAACTCAGTCACCAGCTTCTGCAGTTTCTCACATGAATCAGCCACCAGCGCTGTATCATCAGCGAACAACAACTGACTCACTCCCAAGCTCTCTCATCCACAACAGACCTCATACCTGCCCCTCTTTCCAAAACTCTTGCATTCACCTCCCTAACAACCCCATCCATAAACAAATTAGACAACCATGGAGACATCACACATCCCTGCCGCAAACCTACATTCACTGAGAACCAATCACTTTCCTCTCCTCCTACACGTACACATGCCTTACATCCTCGGTAAAAACTTTTCACTGCTTCTAACAACTTGCCTCCCACACCATATATTCTTAATACCTTCCACAGAGCATCTCTATCAACTCTATCATAGGCCTTCTCCAGATCCATAAATACTACATACAAATTCATTTGCTTTTCTAAGTATTTCTCACATACATTCTTCATAGCAAACACCTGATCCACACATCCTCTCCCACTTCTGAAACCACACTGCTCTTCCCCAATCTGATGCTCTGTACATGCCTTCACCATCTCAATCAATACCCTCCCATATAATTTGCCAGGAATACTCAACAAACTTATACCTCTGTAATTTGAGCACTCACTCTTATCCCCTTTGCCTTTGTACAATGGCACTATGCACGCATTCCGCCAATCCTCAGGCACCTCACCATGAGTCATACATACATTAAATAACCTTACCAACCAGTCAATAATACAGTCACCCCTTTTTTAATAAATTCCACTGCAATACCATCCAAACCTGCGGCATTGCCGGCTTTCATCTTCCGCAAAGCTTTTACCACCTCTTCTCTGTTTACCAACTCACTTTCCCTAAACCTCTCACTTTGCACCACCTCGACCAAAACACCCTATATCTGCCACTCTATAATCAAACACATTCAACAAACTTTCAAA
Organism: Panulirus ornatus; assembly: GCF_036320965.1. Taxonomy (NCBI): domain Eukaryota; kingdom Metazoa; phylum Arthropoda; class Malacostraca; order Decapoda; family Palinuridae; genus Panulirus; species Panulirus ornatus. The sequence continues at coordinate 30,523,337 of NC_092237.1, forward strand.
ATACTCACTCCATCTCCTTCTCACATCACCACTACTTGTTATCACCTCCCCATTTGCGCCCTTCACTGAAGTTCCCATTTGCTCCCTTGTCATACGCACTTTATTTACCTCATTCCAGAACATCTTTTTATTCTCCCTAAAATTTAATGATACTCTCTCATCCCAACTCTCATTTACCCTCTTTTTCACCTCTTGCACCTTTCTCTTGACCTCCTATCTCTTTCTTTTATACATCTCCCACTCAATTGCATATTTCCCCTGCAAAAATCGTCCAAATGCCTCTCTCTTCTCTTTCACTAATAATCTTACTTCTTCATCCCACCACTCACTACCCTTTCTAATCAACCCACCTCCCACTCTTTTCGTGCCACAAGCATCTTTTGCGTAATCCATCACTGATTCCCTAAATACATCACATTCCTCCCCCACTCCCCTGACTTCCATTGTTCTCACCTTTTTCCATTCTGTACTTAGTTTTCTCCTGGTACTTCCCCCACACAAGTCTCCTTCCCAAGCTCACTTACTCTCACCACCCTCTTCATCCGAACATTCACTCTTATTTTCTAAAAACCCATACAAATCTTGACCTTAGCCTCCACAAGATAATGATAAGACATCCCTCCAGTTGCCCCTCTTAGCACATTAACATCCAAAAGTCTCTCTTTCGCGCGCCTGTCAATTAACACGTAATCCAATTACGCTCTCTGGCCATCTCTCCTACTTACATACGTATACTTATGTATATCTAGCTTTTTAAACAAGGTATTTTCAATCACCAGTCCTTCTTCAGCACATAAATCTGCAAGCTCTTCACCATTTCCATTTACAACACTGAACACCCCATATATACAAATTATTCCCTCAACTGCCACATTACTCACCTTAGCATTCAAATCACCCATCACTATAACCCGGTCTAGTGCATCAAAACCACTAACACACTCATTCAGCTGCTCCCAAAACACTTGCATCTCATGATCTTTCTTCTCATGCCCAGGTGCATATGCACCAATAGTCACACATCTCTCTCCATCAACTTTCAGTTTTACGCATATTAATCGAGAATTTACTTTCTTACATTCTATCACATACTCCCACAACTCCTGTTTCAGGAGTAGTGCTACTCCTTCCCTTGCTCTTGTCCTCTCACTAACCCCTGACTTTACTCCCAAGACATTCCCAAACCACTCTTCCCCTTTACCCTTGAGCTTCGTTTCACTCAGACCCAAAACTTCCAGGTTCCTTTCCTCAAACATACTACCTATCTCTCCTTTTTTCACATCTTGGTTACATCCACACACATTTAGACACCCCAGTCTGAGCCTTCGAGGAGGATGAGCACTCCCCGCGTGACTCCTTTTTCTGTTTCCCATTTTAGAAAGTTAAAAAAGATACTAGGAGGGGAGAATTTCTGGCCCCCCGTTCCCGCCCCCTCTAGTCGCCTTCTATATATATATATATATATATATATATATATATATATATATATATATATATATATATATATATATATATATATATATATATATATATATATATATATATATATATGTGTATATATATATATATACATATATTTATTTATTTATATTCATTTTGCCTTGTCGCTGTCTCCCGCGTTTGCTTGGTAGCGCAAGGAAAAAGACGAAAGAAATGGCACAACCCACCCACATACACAATGTACACACACACAAGCCCACACACGCAAATATACATACCTATACATCTCAATGTACACATATATATGCACACACAGACACATATATATATACCCATGCACACAATTCACACTGTCTACCCCTATTCATTCCCATCGCCACCTCGCCACACACGGAATACTATCCCCCTCCCCTCTCATGTGTGCGAGGTAGAACTAGGAAAAGACAACAAAGGCCCCATTCGATCACACTCAGTCTCCAGCTGTCACGCAATAATGCCCGAAGCCACAGCTCCCTTTCCACATCCAGGCCCCACACAACTTTCCATGGTTTACCCCAGACGCTTCACATGCCCTGATTCAATCCACTGACAGCACGTCAACCACGGTATACCACATACATCCAATTCACTCTATTCCTTGCCCTCCTTTCACCCTCCTGCATGTTCAGGCCCCGATCACACAAAATCTTTTCACTCCATCTTTCCACCTCCAATTTGGTCTCCCACTTCTCCTCGTTCCCTCCACCTCCGACACATATATCCTCTTGGTCAATCTTTCCTCACTCATTCTCTCCATGTGCCCAAACCATTTCAAAACACCCTCTTCTGCTCTCTCAACCACGCTCTTTTTATTTCCACACATCACTCTTACCCTTACGTTACTTACTCGAACAAACTACCTCAAACCACACATTGTCCTCAAACATCTCACTTCCAGCACATCCACCGTCCTGCGCACAACTCTATCCATAGCCCACGCCTCGCAACCATACAACATTGTTGGAACCACTATTCCTTCAAACATACACATTTTTGCTTTCCGAGATAATGTTCTCGACTTCCACACATTCTTCAAGACTCCCATGATTTTCGCCCCCTCCCCCACCCTATGATTCACTTCCGCTTCCATGGTTCCATCCGCTGACAGATCCACTCCCAGATATCTAAAACACTTTACTTCCTACAGTTTTTTTCATTCAAACTTACCTCCCAATTCACTTGACCCTCAACCCTACTTTACCTAATAACCTTACTCTTATTCACATTTACTCTTAACTTTCTTCTTTCACACACTTTACCAAACTCAGTCACCAGCTTCTGCAGTTTCTCACATGAATCAGCCACCAGCGCTGTATCATCAGCGAACAACAACTGACTCACTTCCCAAGCTCTCTCATCCACAACAGACTTCATACTTGCCCCTCTTTCCAAAACTCTTGCATTCACCTCCCTAACAACCCCATCCATAAACAAATTAAACAACCATGGAGACATCACACACCCCTGCCGCAAACCTACATTCACTGAGAACCAATCACTTTCCTCTCTTCCTACACGTACACATGCCTTACATCCTCGATAAAAACTTTTCACTGCTTCTAACAACTTGCCTCCCACAACATATATTCTTAATACCTTCCACAGAGCATCTCTATCAACTCTATCATATGCCTTCTCCAGATCCATAAATTCTACATACAAATCCATTTACTTTTCTAAGTATTTCTCACATACATTCTTCAAAGCAAACACCTGATCCACACATCCTCTACCACTTCTGAAACCACACTGCTCTTCCCCAATCTGATGCTCTGTACATGCCTTCACCCTCTCAATCAATACCCTCCCATATAATTTACCAGGAATACTCAACAAACTTATACCTCTGTAATTTGAGCACTCACTCTTATCCCCTTTGCCTTTGTACAATGGCATTATGCACGCATTCCGCCAATCCTCAGGCACCTCACCATGAGTCATACATACATTAAATAACCTTACCAACCAGTCAACAATACAGTTACCCCTCTTTTAATAAATTCCACTGCAATACCATCCAAACCTGCTGCCTTGCCGGCTTTCATCTTCGCAAAGGTTTTACTACCTCTTCTCTGTTTACCAAATCATTTTCCCTAACCCTCTCACTTTGCACACCACCTCGACCAAAACACCCTATATCTGCCACTCTATCATCAAACACATTCAACAAACCTTCAAAATACTCACTCCATCTCCTTCTCACATCACCACTACTTGTTATCACCTCCCCATTTGCGCCCTTCACTGAATTTCCCATTTGCTCCCTTGTCTTACGCAATTTATTTACCTCCTTCCAGAACATCTTTTTATTCTCCCTAAAATTTAATGATACTCGCTCATCCCAACTCTCATTTGCCCTCTTTTTCACCTCTTGCAACTTTCTCTTGACCTCCTGTCTCTTTCTTTTATACATCTCCCACTCATTTGCATTTTTTCCCTGCAAAAATCGTCCAAATGCCTCTTTCTTCTCTTTCACTAATGATCTTACTTCTTCATCCCACTATTCACTACCCTTTCTAATCAACCCACCTCCCACTCTTCTCATGCCTCAAGCATCTTTTGGACAATCCATCACTGATTCCCTAAATACATCCCATTCCTCCCCCACTCCCCTTGCTTCCATTCTTCTCACCTTTTTCCATTCTTTACTCAGTCTCTCATGGTACTTCCTCACACAAGTCTCCTTCCCAAGCTCACTTACTCTCACCACCCTCTTCATCCCAACATTCACTCTTCTTTTCTGAAAACCCATACAAATCTTCAGATTAGCCTCCACAAGATAATGATCAGACATCCATACAGTTGCACCTCTCAGCTCATTAACATCCAAAAGTCTGTCTTTCGCGCGCCTGTCAATTAACACGTAATCCAATAACGCTCTCTGGCCATCTCTCCTACCTACATACGTATACTTATGTATATCTCGCTTTTCAAACAAGGTATTCCCAATCACCAGTCCTTTTTCAGCACATAAATCAACAAGCTCTTCACCATTTCCATTTACAACACTGAACACCCCATGTATACCAATTATTCCCTCAACTGACACTTTACTCACCTTTGCATTCAAATCACCCATCAAAACCACTAACACACTCATTCAGCTGCTCCCAAAACACTTGCCTCTCATGATCTTTCTTCTCATGACCATGTGCATATGCACCAATAATCACCCATCTCTCTCCATTAACTTTCACTTTTACCCATATTATTCGAGAATTTACTTTCTTACATTCTATCACATACTCCCACAACTCCTGTTTCAGGAGCAGTGCTACTCCTTCCTTGCTCTTGTCCTCTCACTAACCCCTGACTTTACTCCCAAGACATTCCCAAACCACTCTTCCCCTTTACCGTTGAGCTTCGTTTCACTCAGAGCCAAAACATCCAGGTTCCTTTCCTCAAACATAATACCTATCTTCACATTTTGGTTACATCCACACACATTTAGACACCCCACTATGAGCCTTCGAGGAGGATGAGCACTCCCCGCGTGACTCCTTCTTCTGTTTTCCATTTTAGAAAGTTATGAATACAAGTTGTTAGAAGCAGTGAAAAGTTTTTATCGAGGATGTAAGGCATCTCTACGTGTAGGAAGAGAGGAAAGTGATTGGTTCTCAATGAATGTAGGTTTGCGGAAGGGGTGTGTGATGTCTCCAGGGTTGTTTAATTTGTTTATCGATGGGGTTGTTAGGGAGGTAAATGCAAGAGTTTTGCAAATAGGGGCAAGTATGAAGTCTGTTGGGGATGAGAGAGCTTGGGAAGTGAGTCAGTTGTTGTTCGCTGATGATACAGCGATAGTGGCTGATTCATGTGAGAAACTGCAGAAGCTGGTGACTGAGTTTGGTAAAGTGTGTGAAAGAAGAAAGTTAAGAGTAAATGTGAATAAGAGTAAGGTTATTAGGTACAGTAGGGTTGAGGGTCAAGTCAATTGGGAGGTAAGTTTGAATGGAGAAAAACTGAAGTAAGTAAAGTCTTTTAGATATCTGGGAGTGGATCTGTCAACGGATGGAACCATGGAAGCGGAAGTGGATCATAGGGTGGGGGAGGGGGCGAAAATCCTGGGAGCCTTGAAGAATGTGTGGAAGTCGAGAAAATTATCTCGGAAAGCAAAAAGGGTATGTTTGAAGGAATAGTGATTCCAACAATGTTGTATGGTTGCGAGGCGTGGGCTATGGATAGAGTTGTGCGCAGGATGATGGATGTGCTGGAAATGAGATGTTTGAGGACAATGTGTGTTGTGAGATGGTTTGATCGAGTAAGTAACGTAAGGGTAAGAGAGATGTGTGGAAATAAAAAGAGCGTGGTTGAGAGAGCAGAAGAGGGTGTTTTGAAATGGTTTGGGAACATGGAGAGAATGAGTGAGGAAAGATTGACCAAGAGGATATATGTGTCGGAGGTGGAGGGAACGAGGAGAAGTGGGAGGCCAAATTGGAGGAGGAAAGATGGAGTGAAAAAGACTTTGTGTGATCGGGGCCTGAACATGCAGGAGGGTGAAGGGAGGGCAAGGAGTAGAGTGAATTGGATCGATGTGGGTTAGTGGGGTTGACGTGCTGTCAGTGGATTGAATCAGGGCATGTGAAGCGTCTGGGGTAAACCATGGAAAGCTGTGTAGGTATGTATATTTGCGTGTGTGGACGTATGTATATACATGTGTATGAGTGTGAGTTGTGCCATTACTTTCGTCTGTTTCCTTGCGCAACCTCGCAAACGCGGCAGACAGCGACAAAGCAAAAAAAAGAAAAAAAAAAAAATATATATATATATATATATATATATATATATATATATATATATATATATATATATATATATATATATATATACACATACACACATATACATATACACACAATGGATTTGTATGTAGCATTTATGGATCTCGAGAAGGCATGTGATAGAGTTGATAGAGATGCTCTGTATAAGGTATTAAGAATATATGGTGTGGGAGGCAAGTTGTTAGAAGCAGTGAAAAGTTTTTATCGAGGATGTAAGGCATATGTACGTGTAGGAAGAGAGGAAAGTGATTGGTTCTTAGTGAATGTAGGTTTGCGGCAGGGGTGTGTAATGTCTCCATGGTTGTTAAATTTGTTTATAGATGGGGTTGTTAGGGAGGTGAATGCAAGAGTTTTGGATAGAGGTGCAAGTTTGAAGTCTGTTGGGGATGAGAGAGCTTGGGAAGTGAGTCAATTGTTGTTCGTTGATGATACAGCGCTGGTGGCTGATTTATGTGAGAAACTGCAGAAGCTGGTGACTGAGTTTGGTAAAGTGTGTGAAAGAAGAAAGTTAAGAGTAAATGTGAATAAGAGCAAGGTTATTAGGTACAGTAGGGTTGAGGGTCAAGTCAATTGGGAGGTAAGTTTGAATGGAGAAAAACTGGAGGAAGTAAAGTGTTTTATATATAGGGGAGTGATCGGGCAGCGGATGGAACCATGGAAGCGGAAGTGGATCATAGGGTGGGGGAGGGGGCGAAAATTCTGGGAGCCTTGAAGAATTTGTGGAAGTCGAGAAAATTATCTCGGAAAGCAAAAATGGGTATGTTTGAAGGAATAGTGTTTCCAACAATGTTGTATGGCTGCGAGGCGTGGGCTATGGATAGATTTTTGCACAGGAGGGTGGATGTGCTGGAAATGAGATGTTTGAGGACAATCTGTGATATGAGGTGGTTTGATCGAGTAAGTAACGTAAGGGTAAGAGAGATGTGTGGAAATAAAAAGAGCGTGGTTGAGAGAGCAGATGAGTGTGTTTTGAAATGGTTTGGGCACCTGGAGAGAATGAGTGAGGAAAGGTTGACCAAGAGGATATATATGTCGGAGGTGGAGGGAACGAGGAGAAGTGGGAGACGAAATTGGAGGTGGAAAGATGGAGTGAAAAAGATTTTGTGTGATCGGGGCCTGAACATGCAGGAGGGTGAAAGGATGGCAAGGAATTGAGTGAATTGCATCGATGTGGTATACCGGGGTTGACGTGCTGTCAGTGGATTGAATCAGGGCATTTGAAGCGTCTAGGGTCAACAATGGAAAGCTGTGTAGGTATATATATTTTGCGTGTGTGGATGTATGTATATACCTGTGTATGGGGGTGTATTGGGCCATTTCTTCGTCTGTTTCCTTGCGCTACCTCGCAAACGCGGGAGACAGCGACAAAGCAAAAAGAAAAAAAAAAAATATATATATATATATATATATATATATATATATATATATATATATATATATATATATATATATATATATGGGTAAAACTGAAAGTTGATGGAGAGAGCTGGGTGATTATTGGTGCATATGCACCTGGGCATGAGAAGAAAGATCAAGAGAGGCAAGTGTTTTGGGAGCAGCTGAATGAGTGTGTTAGTGGTTTTGATGCACGAGACCGGGTTATAGTGATGGGTGATTTGAATGCAAAGGTGAGTAATGTGGCAGTTGAGGGAATAATTGGTATATATGGGGTGTTCAGTGTTGTAAATGGAAATGGTGAAGAGCTTGTAGATTTATGTGCTGAAAAGGGACTGATGATTGGGAGTACCTGGTTTAAAAAGCGAGATATACATAAGTATACGTATGTAAGTAGGAGAGATGGCCAGAGAGCGTTATTGTATTACGTGTTAATCGACAGGCGTGCGAAAGAGAGACTTTTGGATGTTAATGTGCTGAGAGGTGCAACTGGAGGGATGTCTGATCATTATCTTGTGGAGGCTAAGGGGAAGATTTGTATGGGTTTTCAGAAAAGAAGAGTGAATGTTGGGGTGAAGAGGTTGGTGAGAGTAAATGAGCTTGAGAAGGAGACCTGTGTGAGGAAGTACCAGGAGAGACTAAGTACAGAATGGAAAAAGGTGAGAACAATGGAAGCAAGGGGAGTGGGGGGAGGAATGGGATGTATTTAGGGAATCAGTGATGGATTGCGCAAAAGATGCTTGTGGCATGAGAAGAGTGGGAGGTGGGTTGATTAGAAAGGGTAGTGACTGGTGGGATGATGAAGTAAGAGTATTAGTGAAAGAGAAGAAAGAGGCATTTGAACGATTTTTGCAGTGAAAAAATGCAATTGAGTGGGGGATGTATAAAAGAAAGAGACAGGAGGTCAAGAGAAAGGTGCAAGAGGTGAAAAAAAGGGCAAATGAGAGTTGGGGTGAGAGAGTATCATTAAATTTTAGGGAGAATAAAAAGATGTTCTGGAAGGAGGTAAATAAAGTGCGTAAGACAAGGGAGCAAATGGGAACTTCAGTGAAGGGCGCAAATGGGGAGGTGATAACAAGTAGTGGTGATGTGAGAAGGAGATGGAGTGAGTATTTTGAAGGTTTGTTGAATGTGTTTGATGATAGAGTGGCAGATATAGGGTGTTTTGGTCGAGGTGGTGTGCAAATTGAGAGGGTTAGGGAAAATGATTTGGTAAACAGAGAAGAGGTAGTGAAAGCTTTGCGGAAGATGAAAGCCGGCAAGGCAGCAGGTTTGGATGGTATTGCAGTGGAATTTATTAAAAAAGGGGGTGACTGTATTGTTGACTGGTTGGTAAGGTTATTTAATGTATGTATGACTCATGGTGAGGCGCCTGAGGATTGGCGGAATGCGTGTATAGTGCCATTGTACAAAGGCAAAGGGGATAAGAGTGAGTGCTCAAATTACAGAGGTATAAATTTGTTGAGTATTCCTGGTAAATTATATGGGAGGGTATTGATTGAGAGGGTGAAGGCATGTACAGAGCATCAGATTGGGGAAGAGCAGTGTGGTTTCAGAAGTGGTAGAGGATGTGTGGATCAGGTGTTTGCTTTGAAGAATGTATGTGAGAAATACTTAGAAAAGCAAATGGATTTGTATGTAGCATTTATGGATCTGGAGAAGGCATATGATAGAGTTGATAGAGATGCTCTGTGGAAGGTATTAAGAATATATGGTGTGGGAGGAAAGTTGTTAGAAGCAGTGAAAAGTTTTTATCGAGGATGTAAGGCATGTGTACGTGTAGGAAGAGAGGAAAGTGATTGGTTCTCAGTGAATGTAGGTTTGCGGCAGGGGTATGTGATGTCTCCATGGTTGTTTAATTTGTTTATGGATGGGGTTGTTAGGGAGGTAAATGCAAGAGTTTTGGAAAGAGGGGCAAGTATGAAGTCTGTTGGGGATGAGAGAGCTTGGGAAGTGAGTCAGTTGTTGTTCGCTGATGATACAGCGCTAGTGGCTGATTCATGTGAGAAACTGCAGAAGCTGGTGATTGAGTTTGGTAAAGTGTGTGGAAGAAGAAAGTTAAGAGTAAATGTGAATAAGAGCAAGGTTATTAGGTACAGTAGGGTTGAGGGTCAAGTCAAATGGGAGGTGAGTTTGAATGGAGAAAAACTGGAGGAAGTGAAGTGTTTTAGATATCTGGGAGTGGATCTGTCAGCGGATGGAACCATGGAAGCGGAAGTGGATCATAGGGTGGGGGAGGTGGCGAAAATTCTGGGGGCTTTGAAGAATGTGTGGAAGTCGAGAACATTATCTCGGAAAGGAAAAATGGGTATGTTTGAAGGAATAGTGGTTCCAACAATGTTGTATGGTTGCGAGGCGTGGGCTATGGATAGAGTTGTGCGCAGGAGGATGGATGTGCTGGAAATGAGATGTTTGAGGACAATGTGTGGTGTGAGGTGGTTTGATCGAGTGAGTAACGTAAGGGTAAGAGAGATGTGTGGAAATAAAAAGAGCGTGGTTGAGAGAGCAGAATAGGGTGTTTTGAAGTGCCTTGGGCACATGGAGAGGATGAGTGAGGAAAGATTGACCAAGAGGATATATGTGTCGGAGGTGGAGGGAGCAAGGAGAAGAGGGAGACCAAATTGGAGGTGGAAAGATGGAGTGAAAAAGATTTTGTGTGATCGGGGCCTGAACATGCAGGAGGGTGAAAGAAGGGCAAGGAATAGAGTGAATTGGAGCGATGTCGTATACCGGGGTTGACGTGCTGTCAGTGGATTGAATCAAGGCATGTGAAGCGTCTGGGGTAAACCATGGAAAGCTGTGTAGGTATGTATATTTGCGTGTGTGGACGTATGTATATACATGTGTATGGGGGGGGGGTTGGGCCATTTCTTTCGTCTGTTTCCTTGCGCTACCTCGCAAACGCGGGAGACAGCGACAAAGTATAAAAAAAAAAAAAAAAAATATATATATATATATATATATATATATATATATATATATATATATATATATATATATATATATATGTATATATATATATATACATATATATATATATATATATATATATATATATATATATATATATATATATATATATATATACATATATACATATGAAAAATGGAAGAAATAATTAGAAAACTGAATCTTCTAGCTTGAAATGAAATGAAAAATGTATGTCACATAATGGTTCAACCTTTGGCTATGGAAAAGGGATGTGTATAGTTTATTTACACAAACGTCAATAGTTGTTTTCATCAATTAACCACTGTATCATACTGCCTGGTCCACTTCTCTTATCATGAAACAGGAATATTGGCTTATGATGTTTCTCAGTTGTCTTCATTACACAAAGTACAAACATATCTTGGATACATGAGGGTAGGTAGTTGGTCATCCGCCATAATAAAGCCTTGACAGACCAAAAACTTATCTGGACCTCAACTTTTCCAGTATATTTATGAAAAACACCTTTTCGCTTTCCATCTCTATCACTTTTAAAAAAAAAAAACTCCCTTTGTTAACATTTCAATGAAAGAATAAGCTTCAATGACTAAGCTACATTTTTTTCCAATTTCACTATTTTCTTGTCAGAGCACCACATATGAAAAACTATCACTCCAGTAACACAACTATAAACATTTACTTCCCCTTTAAAAAAGTTCTGGGGAAGTCTGTCTCGATACACTGCGGGTCACTCTACCACCTGGCGAGGTTTGTGTTGCAAGGGTTCTTGATTCACAAACGTAGTAGCGTCGCTGGTGGGCGGAAGAACATATATATATATATATATATATATATATATATATATATATATATATATATATATATATATATATATATATATATATATATATATATATATATATATATATATATTTTTATATCTATATATATTCCTATGAGTCCACGGGTAAAATGAAACACGAAAAGTACCCAAGTGCACTTTCGTGTAATAATCACATCATCAAGGGAGACACAAGAGAGAAATATAACAGTTAGTTGATATACATCGAAGAGACGAAGCTACGACGCCATTTGGTAAACATGTGATTGTCTAAAACATACAACGAGCGTTTATAAACTTTTTACAAATCTTATCAACATTTTCCAAATCTTATCAACAATAAAGTTATCTAATTTGTATAGACCATCACCAATATTAAGATTATAATTCTTTGTGTATTTAATAATAGAAGATTCAATGATATTTCTCTTGGTAATAGAGTTAGAGTTAATAACAGATGGCGTTACTCCAGTCAGTACAATGATCATAGGTTTTAGCATGATTAAACAAGGTATTTGATTGTTTTCCTGTTCTTATACTATATCTATGTTGCTTAAGTCTAACAGAAAGATCCTAACCAGTCTGACCTACATAAAATTTATCACAGTTTCCACAAGGAACTTTATAGATGCAACAAAGAGAATTTTCTGTTGAATTCCTGATTAAGATATTCTTTACATTATTATTTTTGCTAAAGGCAATATTTACATTAAAGGATTTAAGCAACATGGGAAGCAAAGTGAAATTATTGTTAAAAGAGAGAACTAAAAGATTCTTGGTGTCAAAGGTATGTTTGTGCTCAACTCTATAAAATGATTTCTTTGCTAACTTAAGGGATTTATCAATGAAAGATCTAGGGTACTTTAACTTAGATCCAATAGAATATATCTTCTCAAACTCATCATCAATAAATTCTGGACTGCAAATACTTAATGCCCTAAGGAACATAGATTGACATGATGATAATTTATCTCTGTTACGTTGAGATGTGTAATAATGGATATATGAGCATACATTGGTGGGTTTTCTGTATATGCTAAACTTAAACTTGTTTCCTTGTCTATGGATTATGCAATCTAAAATTGGTAACATACCATTATTTTCATTTTCTACCGTAAATTTGATGGAAGGTACTAAATTGTTAAGTAAGGGGAGAAATATTTGTAGATTTTCATTTGTTGGCCAAACACAAATAACATCATCTACATACCTAAACCAAATTGCATTAGAAGGTAGGAGATCCTTTAGTAATTTTGTTTCAAAAAATTCCATATCAAGATTACTTAGTACAGGTGAAAGAGGGTTGCACATTACAATACCAGATTTTTGAGTATAATGATCTCCATTAAATTGAAATACACAGTCTTTTATACACAATTTTATCAGTTTAATGAAATTAGACTTTGAAACAGGTAAATGAATATCATCTAAAACCTCAAACAAATATTCTAAAAGGTCATCAACTGGAACTTTAGTGAAAAGTGAGGAAATATCAAAGCTAACTAGTTTGATATAGAAATTAACATTGATATTGTTTAGCTTGTTGACTAAATCTACATTGTTCATGCTATTGGAATTTGATACCTTACCCACTAAAGGGCTTAATGAAGAAACTAACCATTTTGACAATTCATATGTGATGGAGCTTGCTGAACTCACTATAGGTCTTGCTGGAAAATTCTGCTTATGTGTTTTGATAAGTCCATACATATATGGCAATGAATTGGACAAAGATGACAAACTTTTGATAAGAGAAATGTTACCTTTCAACAGCAACTTCATTTCTTTATCGAAGTGAGAATTAAGTGCTTCTAAGGAATTTTTGCTAAGTTTAGAATATGTTGTTTTATCATTTAGAATATATATATATATATATATATATATATATATATATATATATATATATATATATATATATATATATATATATATATATACATATATATATATATATATATATATATATAAAGAAATGGCCAAACCCATCCCTATACACATGTATATACACACACGTCCACAAACGTAAATATACATACATATACATCTCAATGTACACATATATATACACACACAGACACATACATATATACCCATGCATACAGTTCACACTGTCTGCCTTTATTCATTCCTATCGCCACCTCGCCACACATGGAATACCATCCCCCTCCCCCTCATGTGTGAGGGGTAGCGCTAGGAAAAGACAACAAAGGCCTCATTCGTTCACACTCAGTCTCTAGCTGTCATTCAATAATGCCCGAAACCACAGCTCCCTTTCCACATCCAGGCCCCACACAGCTTCCCATGGTTTACCCCAGACGCTTCACATGTCCTGATTCAATCCACTGACAGCACGTCAACCCCGGTATACCACATCGATCCAATTCACTATATTACTTGCCCGCCTTTCACACTCCTGCATGTTCAGGCCCCAATCACACAAAATTTTTTTCACTCCATCTTTCCATCTCCAATTTGGTCTCCCACTTCTCCTCGTTCCCTCCACCTCCGACACATATATCCTCTTGGTCAATCTTTCCTCACTCATTCTCTCCATGCGCCCAAACCATTTCAAAACACCCTCTTCTGCTCTCTCAACCACGCTCTTTTTATTTCCACACATATCTCTTACCCTTACATTACTTACTCGATCAAACCAGCTCACACCACACATTGTCCTCTAACATCTCATTTCCAGCACATCCACCCTCCTGTGCACAACTCTATCCATAGCCCACGCCTCGCAACCAAACAACATTGTTGGAACCACTATTCCTTCAAACATACCCATTTTTGCTTCCCGAGATAATGTTCTCGACTTCCACACATTCTTCAAGGCTCCCAGGAATTTCGCCCCCTCGCCCACCCTATCATTCACTTCCGCTTCCATGGTTCCATCCACTGCCAGATCCACTCTCAGATATCTAAAACACTTTACTTCCTCCAGTTTCTCTCCATTCAAACTTACCTCCCAATTTGTTTATGGATGGGTTTGTTAGGGAGGTGAATGCAAGAGTTTTGGATAGAGGGGCAAGATTGAAGTGTCTTGTGGATGAGAGAGCTTGGGAAGTGAGTCAGTTGTTTTTCGCTGATGATACAGCGCTGGTGGCTGATTCATGTGAGAAACTGCAGAAGCTGGTGACTGAGTTTGGTAAAGTGTGTGAAAGAAGAAAGTTAAGAGTAAATGTAAATAAGAGCAAGGTTATTAGGTACAGTAGGGTTGAGGGTCAAGTCAATTAGGAGGTAAGTTTGAATGGAGAGAAACTGAAGGAAGTAAAGTGTTTTAGATACCTGGGAGTGGATATGGCAGCGGATGGAAGCATGGAAACAGAAGTGAATCATAGGGTGGGGGAGGGGGCGAAAATCTTGGAAGCCTTGAAGAATGTGTGGAAGTTGAGAACATTATCTCGGAAAGCAAAAATGGGTATGTTTGAAGGAATAGTGGTTCCAACAATGTTGTATGGTTGCGAAGCGTGGGCTATGGATAGAGTTGTGCGCAGGAGGATGGATGTGTTGGAAATGAGATGTTTGAGGACAATATGTGGTGCGAGGTGGTTTGATCGAGTAAGTAATGTAATGGTAAGAGAGATGTGTGGAAATAAAAAGACCGTGGTTGAGAGAGCAGAAGAGGGTGTTTTGAAATGGTTTGGGAACATGGAGAGAATGAGTGAGGAAAGATTGACCAAGAGGATATATGGTTCGGAGGTGGTGAGAAGGAGAAGTGGGAGACCAAATTGGAGGTGGAAAGATGGAGAGAAAAAGATTTTGTGTTATCGGGGCCTGAACATGCAGGAGGGTGAAAGGCGGGCAAGGAATAGAGTGAATTGGATCGATGTGGTATACCGGGGTTGACGTGCTGTCAGTGGATTGAATCAGGGCATATGAATCGTCTGGGGTAAACCATGGAAAGCTGTGTAGGTATGTATATTTGAGTGTGTTGACGTGTATGTATATACATGTGTATGGGGGTGGGTTGGGCCAATTCTTTCGTCTGTTTCCTTGCGCTACCTCGCAAACGCGGGACACAGCGGAAAAAAAAAATTATTTCTATGAGTCCACGGGGAAAATGAAACACGAAAGGTTCCCAAGTGCACTTTCCTGTAATAATCACATCATGATGGGAGACACAAGAGAGGAATATAGCAGTCAGTTGATATACATCGAAGAGACTAAGCTAGGACGCCATTTGGTAAACATGTGATTGTCCAAAACATACAACGAGCGTTCATAAACTTATCGTTTTACAAATCTTATGAACAATAAAGTTATCTAATTTGTACAGATCATCACTAATATTAAGATTATAATTCTTTGTTTATTTGATTATAGAAGATTCAATGATATTTCTCTTGGTAATAGAGTTAGAGTTAACAACTGAGATGGCGTTACTCCAGTCAATACAATGATCATAGTTTTTAACATGATTAAACAAGGCATTTGATTTTTGTCCCGTTCTTATACTATATTTATGTTGCTTAAATCGCTTTACTATATTTTACTATATTTATGTTGCTTTATAGTATTATTGTTGGTAAAGTCAACATTTACATTAAAGGATTTAAGCAACATGGGAAGCAAAGTGAGATTATTATTAAAAGGGACAACTAAAAGATTCTTGGTGTCAATGGGAGGTTCGGGCTCAACTCTATAAAATGATTTCTTTGCTAACTTAAGGGATTTATAAGTGAAAGATCTAGGGTACTTTAACTTAGATCCATTAGAATATATCTTCTCAAACTCATCATTAATACACTCTGGACTGCAAATACGTAATGCCCTTATGAACATAGATTGAAATGATGATAATTTAACTCTGTCATGTTGAGATGAGTAATAATGAATATATGAGCAAACATTGGTGGGTTTTTTGTATATGCTAAACTTAAGATTGTTTCCTTGTCTATGGATCATGCAATCTAAAAATGGTAACATACCATTACTTTTATTTTCTACAGTAAATTTGATGGAAGGTACTAAATTGTTAAGTAAGGGGAGAAATATTTGTAAATTTTCATTTGTTGGCCAAACACAAATAACATCATCTACATACCTAAACCAAATTGCACGTAATTTTGTTTCAAAAAATTCCATATCAAGATTACTTAGTACAGGTGAAAGAGGGTTACCCATTGCCATACCAAATTTTGGAGCATAATAATCTCCATTAAATTGAAATACACAGTCTTTTATACACAATTTTATCAGTTCGATGAAATTAGACTTAGAAACAGGTAGTTGAATATCATCCAAGACATCAAATCGATATTCTAAAAGGTTATCAATTGGAACTTTAGTGAAAAGTCAGGATACATCAAAGCCAACTAATTTGAATCAAAATTAATATTGATATTGTTTAGCTTGTTGACTAAATCTACATTGTTCATGATATTAGAATTTGATACCTTACCCACTAAAGGTCTAAATAAGGAAACTAACCATTTTGATAATTTATATGTGATGGAGCCTACTGAACTCACTATAGGTCTTGCTGGAAAATTTTGTTTATGTGTTTTGATAAGTCCATACATATATGGCAATGAAGGGGACAAAGATGACAAGTTTTTGATAAGAGAAATGTTACCTTTTAACAACAACTTCATTTCTTTATCGAAGTGAGAATTAACTGCTTCGTGTCTTCGATGTATATCAACTGACTGTTATATTCCTCTCTTGTGTCTCCCCTGATGATGTGATTATTACACGAAAGTGAACTTGGGAACTTTTCGTGTTTCATTTTTCCCGTGGACTCATAGGAATATCTTGATCACGCGCAAAATTGTTATCCTTTCCAACATGGATTCCACACGGCTCTTCTATAACTTCTCTACAAGCTGTCCTTGACTTTCTCCTTTCGTTACTGCTTTCTCCAAATCGCTAATCAAGGCTCGCTAACTGAAGTTACGATTTGAATTCCTTAGGAAATGCCTTGATGAACAAGTGATGCCAAGATCTGTCTTACCTCAACGTTTGTTGCAGCTGTCTGGTCGACCATTTGACCAATTTCAAAATACTATTTTAAAAACAGCGACTGGACCAAGAACACAAACCCATCTTTTGTGGTAAACCTGTCTAATGAACAACTAGATAAAGATTCCTTGTGTGCATTAGGCTATGGTTTAAGTTTTGTATGCTCTAACAGAGAAGCCAGCTGTGTTGATGTCACAAAGTCTTTTTGTAATTTACAAAAATACAGTAATTTAAGTAATGATGATATTAATATTTGCAAGGGTTTAGTGTATACCAGTTTGTCAAAATCAGTGGAACCTAATTGCCCTAAAAGATTCATAGGAGCTATTAACACCTTAAAAAAAGACAAGGGTATACATATTACTAAAGCAGATAAGGCCAACACTGTTGTGATTTTAGAAAAAATTAATTATTTATCTAAAATGAATGATCTAAATGATAACACAACATTTTCTAAACTTAGTAAAAATCCCTTAGAAGCAGTTAGTTCTCACTTCAATAAAGAAATGAAGTTCTTGTTGAAAGGTAACATTTCTCTTATCAAAAACTTGTCATCTTTGTCCCCTTCATTGCCATATATGTATGGACTTAACAAAACACATAAACAAAATTTTCCAACAAGACCTATAGTGAGTTCTGTAGGCTCCATCACATATAAATATCAAAATGGTTAGTTTCCTTATTAAGCCCTTTAGTGGGTAAGGTATCAATTTCTAAAATCATGAACAATGTAGATTAAGTCAACAAGCTAAACAATGTCAACATTAATTTTGATTTCAAACTAGTTAGCTTTGATGTATCCTGACTTTTCACTAAAGTTCCAGTTGATGACCTTTTAGAATATTTATTTGATGTCTTGGATGATATTCAATTACCTGTTTCAAAGTCTAATTTCACTAAACTGATAAAATTGTGTATAAAAGACTTTCTATTTCAATTTAATGGAGAATATTATGCTCAAAAATTTGGTATGACAATGGGTAACCATCTTTCACCTGTACTAAGTAATCTTTATATGGAATTTTTTAAAACAAAATTACTAAAGGCTATCTTACCGTCTAATGCAATTTGGTTTAGGTATGTAGATGATGTTCTTTGTGTTTGGCCAACAAATGAAAATTTATAAATATTTCTCCCCTTACTTAACAATTTAGTACCTTCCATCAAATTTATTGTAGAAAATGAAAGTAATGGTATGTTACCATTTTTAGATTGCATGATCCATAGAGAAGGAAACAAGTTTAAGTTTAGCATATACAGAAAACCACCAATGTTTGCTCATATATTCATTATTACTCATCTCAACATGACAGAGTTAAATTATCATCATTTCACTCTATGTTCCTAAGGGCATTACGTATTTGTAGTCCAGAGTTTATTGATGATGAGTTTGAGAAGATATATTCTATTGGATCTAAGTTAAACTACCCTAGATCTTTCACTGATAAATCCCTTAAGTTAGCAATGAAATGATTTTATAGAGTTGAGCCCAAACATCCCAT